>NC_091239.1:13586018-13838518 GCF_040958095.1 Procambarus clarkii | reverse complement strand
ACAGGTGGTGGGTGGCAGCGTTAAACAGATGGTGGGTGGCAGCGTTAAACAGGTGGTGGGTGGCAGCGTTAAACAGGTGGTGGGTGGCAGCGTTAAACAGGTGGTGGGTGGCAGCGTTAAACAGGTGGGTGCCTGTGTGTGTGTGTGTGTGTGTGTGTGTGTGTGTGTGTGTGTGTGTGTGTGTGTGTGTGTGTGTGTGTGTGTGTGTGTGTGTACTCACCTAATTGTACTCACCTAATTGTGCTTGCGGGGTTTAAGTTTTGGCTCTTTGGTCCCGCCTCTCAACTGTCAATCAACAGGTGTACAGGTTCCTGAGCCTACTGGGCTCTATCATATCTACATTTGAAACTGTGTATGGAGTCAGCCTCCACCACATCACTTCCTAGTGCATTCCATTTATTAACTACTCTGACACTGAAAAAATTCTTTCTAACGTCTCTGTGGCTCATCTGGGTACTAAGTTGTGTGTGTGTGTGTATGTGTGTGTGTGTGTGTGTGTGTGTGTGTGTGTGTGTGTGTGTGTGTGTGTGTGTGTGTGTGTGTGTGTGTGTGTGTGTGTGTGTAAAGCTCTCATGTGACCTTGTACACTATGGGGGGGGGATTAAAAGGCAGGATTTCCTTTGTTTATAATATGGTCTTTCGTGTTAGTTTCTACGAAGTGTTGTTTTAATAATGGTATACAAAACTTACTTTCTTGGGATGAAATGAGAATTATGGTGACGTCAGGACCGCGAGCAAGGGCGTCTCAATAGCCTGGTTGACTTGGTCAGAGACCGGGCCGCAGGGGGGGCACTGATCCTCGGAACCACCTCCAGGTGGTTTAGTATCAGGATTAGTGTCACTAAGGTCGGTGTTCGATCCCTAGTGGTCTTAAGTGGTTGGGTGCTGTTCCTTCATTCAGTCCCAGCTCCTTGGTCTCGTATCCCAGCTCCTTGTTCTCGTGTCCCAGCTCCTTGTCCTCGTATCCCAGCTCTTTGTCCTCGTATCCCAGCTCCTTGTCTTCGTATCTCAGCTCCTTGTCATCATATCCCAGCTCCTTGTTCTCGTATCCCAGCTCCTTGTCCTCATATCCCAGCTCCCTGTCCTCATATCCCAGCTCCTTGTCCTCATATCCCAGCTCCTTGTCCTCATATCCCAGCTCCCTGTCCTCATATCCCAGCTCCTTGTCCTCATATCCCAGCTCCTTGTCCTCATATTCCAGCCCCTTGTCCTCATATCCCAGCTCCTTATCCTCATATTCCAGCTCCTTGTCCTCGTATCCCAGCTCTTTGTCCTCGTACCCCAGCTCCTTGTCCTCATATTCCAGCTCCTTGTCATCATATCCCAGCTCCTTGTTCTCGTATCCCAGCTCCTTGTCCTACATATCCCAGCTCCTTGTCCTCATATTCCAGCTCCTTGTCCTCATGTCCCAGCTCCTTGTCCTCATATTCCAGCTCCTTGTCATCATATCCCAGCTCCTTGTCCTCATATCCCAGCTCCTTGTCCACATATCCCAGCTCCTTGTCCTCATATCCCAACTCCTTGTCCTCATATCCCAGCTCCTTGTCCTCATATCCCAGCTCCTTGTCCTCATACCCCAGCTCCTTGTCCTCATATCCCAGCACCTTGTCCTCATATTCCAGCCCCTTGTCCACATATCCCAGCTTCTTGTCCTCATATCCCAGCTCCTTGTCCTCATATCCCAGCTCCTTATCCTCATATTCCAGCTCCTTGTCCTCGTATCCCAGCTCTTTGTCCTCGTATCCCAGCTCCTTGTCCTCATATCCCAACTCCTTGTCATCATATCCCAGCTCCTTGTTCTCGTATCCCAGCTCCTTGTCCTCATATCCCAGCTCCTTGTCCTCATATTCCAGCTCCTTGTCCTCATATCCCAGCTCCTTGTCCTCATATTCCAGCTCCTTGTCATCATATCCCAGCTCCTTGTCCTCATATCCCAGCTCCTTGTCCACATATCCCAGCTCCTTGTCCTCATATCCCAACTCCTTGTCCTCATATCCCAGCTCCTTGTCCTCATATCCCAGCTCCTTGTCCTCATACCCCAGCTCCTTGTCCTCATATCCCAGCACCTTGTCCTCATATCCCAGCTCCTTGTCCTCATACCCCAGCTCCTTGTCCTCATATCCCAGCTCCTTGTCCTCATATCCCAGCTCCTTGTCCTCGTATCCCAGCTGCGCAGCGACACTCATTTGTCGGAGTTCACTGCGCAGCGACACTCATTTGTCGGAGTTCACTGCGCAGCGACACTCATTTGTCGGAGTTTACTGCGCAGCGACACTCATTTGTCGGAGTTTACTGCGCAACGACACTCATTTGTCGGAGTTTACTGCGCAGCGACACTCATTTGTCGGAGTTTACTGCGCAGCGTCACTCATTTGTCGGAGTTTACTGCGCAGCGACACTCATTTGTCGGAGTTTACTACGCAGCGACACTCATTTGTCGGAGTTTACTGCGCAGCGACACTCATTTGTCGGAGTTTACTGCGCAGCGACACTCATTTGTCGGAGTTTACTGCGCAGCGACACTCATTTGTCGGAGTTTACTGCGCAGCGACACTCATTTGTCGGAGTTTACTACGCAGCGACACTCATTTGTCGGAGTTTACTGCGCAGCGACACTCATTTGTCGGAGTTTACTGCGCAGCGACACTCATTTGTCGGAGTTTACTGCGCAGCGACACTCATTTGTCGGAGTTTACTGCGCAGCGACACTCATTTGTCGGAGTTTACTGCGCAGCGACACTCATTTGTCGGAGTTTACTGCGCAGCGACACTCATTTGTCGGAGTTTACTGCGCAGCGACACTCATTTGTCGGAGTTTACTACGCAGCGACACTCATTTGTCGGAGTTTACTGCGCAGCGACACTCATTTGTCGGAGTTTACTGCGCAGCGTCACTCATTTGTCGGAGTTTACTGCGCAGCGACACTCATTTGTTTAAAGGAAGTCACTCAACCGGACGGAAGAAAACCCGCTGGGTTGTCCATCCTGTCACTTGTTAGTCTCAGACACAGCTGGGACTGGTCTCAGACACAGCTGGGACTGGTCTCAGACACAGCTGGGACTGGTCTCAGACACAGCTGGGACTGGTCTCAGACACAGCTGGGACTGGTCTCAGACACAGCTGGGACTGGTCTCAGACACAGCTGGGACTGGTCTTAACTATCTCAATTGATCAGATTGCAAAGATATTGAGGGGCTCAACAATCGTGCAGATGGACAGTACTGAATCTTGCAGATGTTTTGTTATCTTCTTGAGGTTATCTTGAGATGATTTCGGGGCTTTTAGTGTCCCCGCGGCCCGGAAGCAGCCCGTGACAGCTGACTAACACCCAGGTACCTATTTTACTGCTAGGTAACAGGGGCATAGGGTGAAAGAAACTCTGCCCATTGTTTCTCGCCGGCGCCTGGGATCGAACCCAGGACCACAGGATCACAAGTCCCGCGTGCTATCCGCTCGGCCGACCATCTCCCCCCATTGTCTTAGAACATAATGTTGATATGTTTGCTGTGTTATTTAAAAGGTTTTCCGACGTGATTGCTATTTTTTTTGTTTACCTTTGTCTTTCAATAGTGTGGTTTTGATTGGGTTTAATATGTGGTTTCCGTTTTTAAATTGTCGTGTTTTTTTTTCCCATAGGGCAGTAGTTGGAACGTCCATTAAACATTATGTGGCTCTCTGTGGCACGAGAGAACTGGATAAGCACCTCGAAAGGATACCTGATTGATTGATGAAGATTAAGCCAGCCAAAAGGTGGCACGGGCATGAATAGCCCGTAAGTGGTGGCCCTTTTGAGCCATCACCAGTATCAAGAGATGATACTGGAGATCTGTGGAGGTGCGACTGCACCCTGCGTGACGGGAGATGTCTCCCGTTCAGATACCTGATCAACCAGGCTGTGATTCATACGTCAGGCTGCGAGCAGCCGCGTCCAACAATCTTGTTGGCCAGTTCAGCAACGAGGAGGCCTGGTCGAGGACCGGGCCGCGGGGACGCTAAGCCCCGGAACAACTCCAAGGTAACTCCAAGGTAGGCCATTGGATTACATGATTGATATTAGCTTGAGAGGTTTGGTGCATCGTGTATAATGATAGTGTATATTGTCTACTCTCATGCAAATGCTAGTCATCTGCAGAGGATAATACAGTAGTGTAGTCTGTATCCGTGTCTGTGTCAGATATGAGGATGGGAACCGGGGCAAGCACAGTAGTGTACTGTGAACTGAGCTGTCACAGTTGATGATCCGGATTTGATTTGATTGACTATTACACTCTGGGTTCTGTTCGCTAGAAAATTACAGATCCACAGAAATTACAGATCCACAGAAATTACAGATCCACCTCCCTACTTTGCCTCAACCACTTGAGCTGGACGGTAGAGCGACGGTCTCGCTTCATGCAGGTCGGCGTACAATCCCCGACCGTCCATACAAGTGGTTGGGGCCACCATTCCTTTCCCTCCGTCCCATCCCAAATCCTTATATCCTGACCCCTTCCCAGTGCTATATAGTCGTAATGGCTTGGCGCTTTCCCCCCTGATAATTCCATTCTCTCTTCACAAGGAAGGATCCTAATTCCTGGAATTAACTTTGTTATTCTCCTCTGACGTGTTCATCTGAACTTATACCCATCCTATATATCCTATATATAGCAAGACTGAACTGCATTATGTAAATGGGGGCCTAACAAATGCTGAAACTGAAGAATAATATTAGATTTGTTGAAAAAAATCAACAAATCTCTATATACACAAAGTCAGGGTGGTGCAGTGGTAGAGGATGCGACTAGCATTATGTTAGTTGGGGGGTTCGAGTTCCAGTTGATTTTCTCATATGAAATATATGTTACTAGTGTGATTTTCTTTCTGTATTAGATTAGTTGTTAACGCCTCTAGAAATAAATCCTAGCAACCTATTGAAAAAGCATCTATTAAAAGATACTTTAATAACAGCATCTATTTCTATTAAAGCATCTATTAAAAGATGCTTTAATAAAAGCATCTATTTCTATTAAAGCATCTATTAAAAGATGCTTTAATAAAAGCATCTATTTCTATTAAAGCATCTATTAAAAGATACTTTAATAAAAACATCTATTAAAAGATGCTTTAATAAAAACATCTATTAAAAGATACTTTAATAAAAGCATCTATTAAAAGATACTTTAATAAAAACATCTATTAAAAGATACTTTAATAAAAGCATCTATTTCACAACAAATTTTAATTGCTTAACTTGAAGATCATTAAGGTGTGAGTTGGGCAGTTCCTGAGCCCATTGTGTGGGTGTAGCACGCCGGCCACCGCCCACAGGATGGGTGTGGGGGAGGAGTTGTAAAAAAACTAATTAAATTGAACATACACGAGTCTTTCTTCATTAGAAGCCGTCGCTGTGAGGCGTGTCCACGGAGCCCACAGGATGGTTATGCCTCGGTGGGTTGGTGGGCGGTGGGCGTGGGCGGGGGTCGGTGGGCGTGGGCGGGTTGTAAGAGGGAGAATGGGTGCAAGAATAGAATTCTGCCGCCTATGCCTCTGTTGAACCTTGGGGTCTCACAAACACACATGGTGTTCGCTGTTCTAGTCACCTACAGCCCAGATGAATGGCATAGGGTGTAAGGGAGGGTTGCCAGTGGTCAGTGACGAGGTATAAGTTCCCTCGAGCGGAAATGTCCGTTTGATATGGGTGTTCTGAGCTTAAATAACAATTTGAAAGGTGTGAATGCGTCGAAGCCTCTTGTACGTACATTACGCTGACCTAAACCTTCCTCCAACGGCGTCAAATGCTAAATATCCCTTTTTGACGTTAAGTCATTTTCATGTCGTAAGTGGAGGTAATTAACGCATCGATTATGGCGGTCAATGGTCATTTCTCGCTCCATAGTTCATTAGTGGATCCGGGCGCTTTGTGGGTGGGGGTTCGGTGGAGGGGGGGAATGGAGGGTCTGAACCCTTCCAGAAGGAGAGAGCAACAGCCTTACACCCTCCAGGTCGACCCTCCAGGACCACCAGCCTTGAGGACCACCTTCAAGAGCCGTCAAGGACCACAACATATCGCTCCACCTTCAGCACCACACACTTGAGCCGTGTGTGCGAGCCACGGGCACCGGCGTACTCCCCAGAGACAGCGGTACTGCCGTCCGGGGGCCGCTAAACCACTCGCTAACTCCCTTGACAACCACAAAAACTCTTCCCAGGACAGTCACCGCGACTTTCTAAGAACCACAACCACCTTCCAAGGCCACAGCTAACGCGCCCCTTGAGGTAGTTACCGTCTTCCACACAGGGGGCCTCGTAGCCTGGTGGATAGCGCGCAGGACTCGTGATTCTGTGGCGCGGGTTCGATTCCCGCACGAGGCAGAAACAAACGGGCAAAGTTTCTTTCACCCTGAATGTCCCTGTTACCTAGCAGTAAATAGGTACCTGGGTGTTAGGGCTGCTTCCTGGGGGTGGAGGCCTGGTCGAGGACCGGACCGCGGGGACACTAAAGCCCCGAAATCATCTCAAGATAACCTCAAGATAACCACCTTCGCTGTTTGGGGGAGAACAGCCACTACGCGGAGCCGGTCGGCCGAGCGGACAGCACGCTGGACTTGTGATCCTGTGGTTCTGGGTTCGATCCCAGGCGCCGGCAAGAAACAATGGGCAGAGTTTCTTTCACCCTATGCCCCTGTTACCTAGCAGTAAAATAGGTACCTGGGTGTTAGTCAGCTGCCACGGGCTGCTTCCTGGGGGTGGAGGCCTGGTCGAGGACCGGGCCGCGGGGACACTAAGCCCCGAAATCATCTCAAGATAACCTCAACAAGTATGTTAAGATTTGTTAGCCGTGTTTTCCCTACGGGTTCGTCCAAGTCTTACGGGTTATCTTGAGATGATTTCGGGGCTTAGCGTCCCCGCGGCCCGGTCCTCAACCAGGCCTCCTTTTTGTTACACACCCCCAGGAAGCAGCCCGTAGCAGCTGTCTAAATCCCAGGTACCTGTTTACTGCTAGGCGAACAGGTGCATCAGGGTGAAAGAAACTTTGTTCATGTGGTTCCGCCTCCACCGGGGATCGAACCCGGAACCTCAGGACTACGAATCCCGAGCGCTGTCCACTCAGCTGTAAACCCCTCCTTTGTCGGGCTATCCTTATATATGTTAAAAATGTATTTCCTAATCCCGAACAATTTAAACTCTGCGAGATGTAATTGTTTCGAACTTTCGAAGAAATAACCTCATCAAAGAACGTCCAAGCATTACCCCTTTTGGAGGAGACACCGGGAGCATTGTAATTACTTTATGTAGTAAAGTATGTAAAGTTATGTTAACTTTATGCAGTAAAGTAATGAGGGAAGCCTCGTAACTAACAATGTACCGGGGGGGGGGGGGAGGGGGGGGAAGCTGATGAACCTTCGCTACCACAAGCCAAACTCACTTGGGTGGCGCCAACTGTCTCCTCAACGCTCTGTCACGCACCAAATGCCCGACCCTCACCGCCTCTCCTCGCCTCGTTTTTTGCCTTTGTACTTCGTGTAGTTTGACACTGATGCCGGGTCCTTGTGCGTCGCCGCCGCCACCAAGAGACTATCACATGACTCCTTGGGTTAGTGGTTTCCGGCCGCGCGAAGACACAACCGCTTCGCGCCAAACAAAGCCCCCGCTGGACGCTGGCTAAGACCTCCAGGCGGCTCTAGACGAAGTCCTCTCCCACACACACACACACACACACCCGTCACCACATTGTCCATTCGTCACTGCTTTCTCCACACACTCTATTGATGCTCTGGGAAGAAAATCAACTGTTTGGAAATGAAAGGGTGAGAGGAAGTAGTCCATTATTGACGGTTGACTCTGGCTGGCGACCTGGAGGGACCTAGACGGTGTTCGGAATACTGGTCAGTTTATCGTGAGATTAGAAGCGTATATCCTCCTTATGATTGGCTCTAGCCATCTCCACTACTCCTCTTCAAGAAGTATGTGTACTCCTATATACAGATGTAGAGAAGAAATAGTCCCATACTGCGAAAGGCAGACACATTCATCATCTGATCACGCTGTATACAAAACTGTATTCAAATATATATATAAAATAATTTTATATACACATTATCATCAGTAGGTTGTATGTATTTACGGTTCCTCTTGTCCGAATATGTCTATAGAGCCATATAGTTTCCCCATATCCGAACATATTTTATGTAAATGTATATATATATATATATATATATATATATATATATATATATATATATATATATATATATATATATATATATATATATCTTAAGGTTTGAGCTTCTCATTTGTGTATCTTTAGTGTACTAAACCCATACATTCCTACTACACCTTCCGCCATACACACACACACACACACACACACACACACACACACACACACACACACACACACACACACACACACACACACACACACACACACACACACACACACACACACACACACTCTCTCTCTCTCTCTCTCTCTCTCTCTCTCTCTCTCTCTCTCTCTCTCTCTCTCTCTCTCTCTCTCTCTCTCTCTCTCTCTCTCTCTCTCTCTCTCTCTCATACGCCACCTCCCATATACGCCCCTTCTCTACACACCACTTTCCCTATATCTCTCGGGTTACTGGGATCCTTATCCATCGCTGCCCTAATGAGAGAAAGTTCCCATGAAGGTCACTATACCATGTCGCCTGTCCTCTTGTGTGATATGTTGGCTCGGGTTCCCCACTCGCATACTGATTATTTCATCTCCAGGCATGACAGATTAGGGGGTCAGTGTTTAGGGGGAGTATTTAGGATTAGTTTAATGTAAACGTTTTATGCTATGTGATTGGACTTGGCAGATATTTGTTGTCAGTTGATTAGATTGTGTTTATAGCGGGTTTTCTTCCTATTGGGGAGTGTTGGGCATGCTGCTATGGCGGTGTGTTCACTCACAGGATGAGTGGCGCTGCCCAATAAACTCCGCCCCTCAGGGCAAAATTTACAATTTAAATTGTGTTTATATTTGTACGATGTGAACAATGGGATTGCAGTCACTAATAAGTAAAGGAAAATAGCAAGAAACAGCGAGAGAGAATCTCTAGATATAGAGATTATCTCTAGATATAGAGATAATTATCTCTATATCTCTAGATATAGAGATATAGGCATACTAGAGAATCTCTCTAGGATCAGTAGTCGTCTCTATCCTGTTCCAGACATATATAAATATCTATCAAATTATTAGGTCAAACCCAAAGAATAGTCCAACACATGGCTACTAGAATTTAACACAAGCAAGTGCAAAGTAAGGGAATTGGGAGATGGGAATAGGAGGCCGTACACAAGATAATGAGAAATAAAATCTCCTTCAAGATACTCACCAGAGAATGGCCCAAACTCCCCAATACCCAATTATAGTCCCTGGTGTTGGGTAGGGCAGTGGCTGAGGGGAAGACGACGGGCTCACCATAGCCCGTGCTACTTGGAACTTTGTTCCAGGTAGCGAATCTTTAACAACAACAACGATAAATGGAGTGCCACAGGCGAACGACTATTTCACGCTACGGAGACCCTCCGTCCACACTCTCTCTTAAAGGGGGGAAAAAACCTAGGCTTCCAGACATGTGTTAGACGCATGAGTGGACCTGAGGAGTGATTAACACCTGTGGGGTGGGTGTCAACACCTGTGGGATGGGTGATAGGGGTAACAGCGCCCCGTGACCTGTCCCACCTCTGTCTTCCCCTCCCCCCCCCATGTTACATCCCCCCCCTTCCCTACCTTTGCCCCCCTCTCCCCTCCGTCCCTCCCTTAGCCTCACCTCCCTTAAGACTCCCGCTCCCCCTACCTTTGTTTCATCCCCCCCCCCCCCCCCCACACACACTGTCTCACCCCCTCCCCTCCCTTAGCCCATAATCCCCCCCCCCCCCCCGGTCACACCTCGCTGGGTATCCGTTAAAAACACAGTGGTTTAGCCTAACCTAAAAGCGTCAGAACCCAGGCTTCCTCAACCTTACCTACGGGAGACGGCCCTTAGTCCTCTGAAACGTCAATATTGTGGTGGTTTTAATTTGCCTAAACCACCACAGTTTTTTACGCAGAGGTCGATTGAGTAGAAGTAATATATAGTGCGTTCAATAAAGGTAGCCTGGTCGACGACCGGGCCGCGGGGACGCTAAGCCCCGGAAGCACCTCAACGTAACCTCAAGGTAAGGTTATAGAGAGGTAAATTGATTATTGGAATTATAAAACAGCGAATAGCAGAGGTCCCAGCATCCTAGGAACCTGACACAGCAGAAGTCACAGCTTCCTAGAGGTAATGGATTTAAAAAACACTGTAATTAGTGCTGTTATCTACTCTATCTATGGTTAGGTTAGGGTTCATTACGTTTAGTTACGTTAATACGGTGTAATATTGTCCACAATGTGAAATGTGGCATTTGAAAACTATTTGAGTGTACCTGTTTAATTATATTTTAAACCAACTATTTATAATACAATAAAGTTATAACTTGCGAATAATCTCTGTTTAGGACAAAGGTTCACGTCCCACTTTACATGTAGACTATTACTGGAAACATAATGTTGTTTTCAGACCATCACAAATATCTAGATATTCCAGGTGGTTTAAATGGGTAGGCGGAGGCGGTTTGTTCGCTCGGGGTAATGGCTGTGAGGACGGGTTGATACAAGAAGGCAGTGGAAGCCGGTCGGCCGAGCGGACAGCACACTGGACTTGTGATCCTGGGTTCGATCCCAGGCGCCGGCAAGAAACAATGGGCAGAGTTTCTTTCACCCTATGCCCCTGTTACCTAGCAGTAAAATAGGTACCTGGGTGTTAGTCAGCTGTCACGGGCTGCTTCCTGGGGGTGGAGGCCTGGTCGAGGACCGGGCCGCGGGGACACTAAAGCCCCGAAATCATCTCAAGATAACCTCAAGATAAGATCTCAAGATAGCCTCTTGAGGAACTTGTAATACATGAAGATAGCAATAGCCTAAGCTACTCGATCCTTTCAAGATGTATCGAATCAGTAAACTTAATTGAATTTGATTAAAATTATAATATGCCCCTATTATGTTCAAACCAAGATGAGGACATTACGGAGATATTCCAGGTGTAGTTACAACTATCAGACTTGTAAACTTGTAAATCACAACATGGTTATGTCCGACACTTGTCTCTTGAGCAAGGGGGGAGGAGGCTTGGTACGCACCTTCGATCCCATTGTATAGCCTTAGCATTTCTCACAGCTGCATATTGTATTCCTGTGATTTCATTGTGCAGAAAAAAGTAATTATAATTTAAAGATTCTGAAACTCATAATAATAATAATAATAATGTTTATTTAGGCAAGAGTACATAAAAAAAGTACATGAAAAGAGGAAGGAATTATAATATAAGAGTTCCTAAAGCCACTAATACACGGAGCGTTTCCGGCATAAACATAAATTGTATAAAATAAATTGTAAAATCTAAACTCAAGATGATTTTCTAAGGGGAAAAAATACTTTAAAATTTATTCTGAAGTGTTAAACAGGTTATAGAACAAGTTACACTCTCGATATTCCTCATAAATACTGGAGAGTTCTCTCTCTCCCGCCCCTTTGTGCTGGTCACCTCTTGGCAGCTGAGCCTTGCCACACCTTTGGTTAGGCCCTGGGTTGTTACGTGGAGCCTCCACACCTTTGGTTAGGCCCTGGGTTGTTAGGCTGAGCCTTCCACACCTTTGGTTAGATCCTGGGTTGATAGGTCGAGCCTTCCACACCTTTGGTTAGGCCCTGGGTCGTTAGATCGAGCCTCCACACCCTTGGCTAGGCCCTGGGTTGTTATCTAATCTCTCCACACCCTTGGTTAGGCCCTGAGGCACCCAGGCTGAGCCGTACACGTTCTTGTTAAACCCTGAAGATCCAGAGCCTCCCCAGACCCCTGGATGGGACCCCAGTCCCCCAGACTTGGGGGATCAAGTGAGCTATGACAGGCGCCAGGCCGCGGTCGTCGGCACCTTGGAACCCTACCTCTTAATCACTACCAGCTGATCGACCAAGGGGACCCGACCACCCGTTTCTCACCACTCTGGTGCCAATTGGACCCTAAAACATGCAAGTTCTCCTCCTACAAACGGGGATTTGTGGCAGGCAACAGATAGAAACGGGAGAGACGAAGTAGATGAAAATGCGCAGTTGATGTGTCCTTTGTTTCGTTGGTCCTGCCTATGGGAGCCGGTCGGCCGAGCGGACAGCACGCTGGACTTGTGATCCTGTGGTTCTGGGTTCGATCCCAGGCGCCGGCGAGAAGCAATGGGCAGAGTTTCTTTCACCCTATGCCCCTGTTACCTAGCAGTAAAATAGGTACCTGGGTGTTAGCCAGCTGTCACGGGCTGCTTCCTGGGGGTGGAGGCCTGGCCGAGGACCGGGCCGCGGGGACACTAAAAAGCCCCGAAATCATCTCAAGATAACCTCAAGATACGTGGCAACAATGCTGCCTACACATGGCAACAACGCTGACTATATATGGCAATAATGTTGCCTATACTGGCAACTATAAGTAGATTTGGGTAAATTTGGGTACATACCAGTACCCAATACGATAACAGTACGATAACTTATTTGTTAGTGACTGGGAGTGATAGTCTTGTCCTGTCCTTACGATGTCTTATCACCTGACCTCACTGACGTTTGATTTGACTCACTTAGTTGATTGACAGTTGAGAGGAGGGACCAAAGAGCCAGAGCTCAACCCCAGCAAACACAACTAGGTGAGTACGTTGGCATCATGTGTGACCTCACTACATATGTAAATGTATTTATGTATAATTATATTTTATGTACACTACAGTACACATTATTAAGCCTCTTTAGGGACCTGTGGTAGAGGGTATAATGTTACTCTATCCTACTCTACAGGAGGTAGCCTAAAGTTACTCTATCCTTTTAGGATGTAATTTATCACCATCAAACGTGCTTCAACTTTTAACTTCAGTACACTTACCCTAATACACGAGTATTGAAGTGGAGAGGTAAACCCTAATTCGGTAGGTAAGGCAGATGGGGAAGCCGTGAAGTCTTGTGTAATAGAAGGAAGGGGGGGGGGGACTAGTGTGGGTCAGATAGCCAAGATAACTGAGCACGGCGGTGATCTATGTCACGCTCTGTCACCCCCCCTCCCCCTCCCCCCTCCCTCTATGATATCATTTTAAATTAAAATTTTGCCCCGAGGGGCGAGTTTATTGGGCAGCGCCACTCATCTTGTGAGTGGACACAATATGAGTGGCGGTTGAGTGGACAGCGTTCGGGATTCGTAGTCATAATGTTCCGGGTTCCTCAATTGATAGTAACTATTTGTCTGAAAGGACTAATATATATGTAGTGATGGACCACCAATGTACTTTTAATTTGATGAAGAGTCTGAAAAACTAAGGCTAAACCCCAAACCTAAATATTCCTAGGCCTAGTATAGCATATATATGCATTATATTAGGCCTAAGATTGCCAGGAGAGGTTATGTTAGTTTCTCTTATGTTGTAGTTCAAAATGTTTCCCAATTTGTCAAAATTCAGTAATACAAAATTCAACTCTGTGGTAGTTCATCATTACATACTGTCCAGGTAGAGATGGGACCCCAGGAGGCTAAGAAATTCCCAGCTATCCAATGGAAGAGCGAACTAGGGGGGAGGACAACAAACCAGTTAAGAAAGTAGTCTAATACCAAGCAAAAATTCCACAGAAATTCCAAGAAATTTCCACGTAAATTCCAAGAATTTTCCACGCAAATTCCAATAAATTCCACAGAAATTCCAAGAAATTTCCACAGAAGTTCCAAGAAATTCCACAGAAATTGCAAGCTATCCTTTGGAAGAGCGAGCTAGAGGGGAGGACATCATAAAGTAGACTAAAAACTCCCTATCCACCCATCCCCTAACTAGGTAAACACACGCAAGCTACCCGTAGAGCACACACAGGTAAGTGCACAGCAGCTCCCTGCTGACCACCCCAGGAGTCAGTGCACGGAACCTGAGTAGATTGACCAGGTCTCTTGCCAGGGTCGCTGTGGGAGAGAAGGGGGACTGGAAGGGTTCACAGGTGCGGCGGAGTCAGCTCACCAGGCTCCCCATAGACTCTCATTTTACCCGCAACCATAATACCCGGACCGTATGGGAAAACTTACAATCTGGATGGGGGTTTTGATAGCACTATATCAGTATGGGGGAGAAGGAACACTAGCTGTACTGAGGAAGGAGGGGGAAGCACTAGTCGTGTGATAGAGGAGCACTGTGTATGGTAGGGACGAACTTACTTTCCACCCATGTGGAAAGTAAGTCACATTTCACAAACCATTTCTTGAATGACCCAAATTGTCTTACTAATGTTTCATCTGACTAAATTATTATCGGATGCTTCGTTGTTCGTGGGATTATCTCAAGACCCATTGGTCTGTATCCATATAGCGCAGGACCTCTTGAACAAGTTCAAGTATGTTTATTGAGATAAGAAAGAAATACATCTCAAAGGGATAGAGTAGCTTAGGCTATTTCTACCCCCGCTATCCTCTTGGACATGTATTCAATGTATCACATTTCTTACGTCACGTAAAGGTTTTTTAGGTTCATTGTGATCAGATTCGGTCTTGAATTGGGTGTTTTGAGGCAATATAATGATGCCTTGAGGCTGTACGATCTCTTGGGTAGTTCGTGGGACAATTTTACAATCTCAGCCTATAAGTCGACAGTGAAGCCTCGTTTCTCTCTCAAAACGCTAGAATATGTAAGAATTTGTTCACGCTAACATTAGCACTTTATAATAAACTATGTTTCACTTCATTTTCATTAACGTTATTCAACAAAAGCTAAAAATATATATCGACTTTGGAGTACATATAACAAAAAATATACTGTGATAGGCTGCTAAAACAAATCAACGGTTTCTCCTCTTGATATTGTAGGCCTGAGAAAGATGTCAAAGCCTAACTTAACCTCTCGCAAGCTAAATATAATGCATAAATATTCTTCATTTCGCATAAGATCATGAATATTAAGCTTATGTTTGCTTATAGGCCTAGGAATAGTTAATGTGTTCCATAATGTCATTCAAAACACTAATATAGACATATATCTTTGAGATGCCCCCCACAGTGTATTGAACAAACACCCCTAATACACAGTATCACTTTGGAGGTCGGGTTGGTTTCACGTGTGTAACTTGACTATGATTCAGGTGTCGTGTCCTTCCCTAGTGTGCGAGAGAAGACAAACAACTTATCCCTTGACCGCAAGTATGACACGGCTGCCTGAACCAGTCATGGTGGGAGGGGGGGGAAGAAAGTGCTCGGTGAAACTGAGGCCATATCTGTGTCCTGTGTCCTGTGCATCTGTTCAGGACACGTGATAGCCGTGATGCGAGCAGGTGTGTGTAGGCGAGACTATCATACGAAGGGGGTATAATACTATACGCGATAGGGATTATACTCAAACGATACCTGCAGTATCTGTATCGTACCTGTGTTAATAAGACGATACCTGCAGTATCTCTATCCTACTATCCTAAGTTCAGATATATTTTTGTAATCTGATACTTTGTTTAGTTATTTTATTAGAACTTTATATACTTATCCTGTGGGCAGTGGCAGTAAGTTTAGTCAAATAACGAGTTCATGAACTGGATGGACAAGTTACCCACAGGGGGCTCAAAAGTCCAGGTGCTCAAACACAAGGGCTCACGCGCTTACACGTGTGTGGGAAGGAGTGAGTGCCGTCACCTGCCCGGCATCTGGTCTTCCCCCTTGTGGAACAATGGCCTTTAGAATCCTCAGCGGCCCAGTAGTACACAGGAACAATTCCCAGCACCATCCCTCGCGCTCCATCGATACCCAGGAATTTCAGGAATGGCGAAGATAGCCTACAGGTGTTTGTGAAGGCTCGCAGCTGCTGGAAGAACACCCCATTGCATGCCTAAGCCTTCCATAAGGGGGGTAGAAATAGCCTAAGCTACTCTATCCCTTTGAGATGTATTTCTTTCTTGTCTCAATAAACATACTTGAACTTGAAGCCCTCCATAGCTGAACGTGGTTAAAAGTTATTTCTATGTCATTTGGATTCTGTTTTATCAAACTATATTTGAGCGGGTGATGCATTTTATGAATGTGGTTCGTGTTATATCATTCAGAAAACAGTACAAGAACGAGTTGCATTCTTTTGATAGATGCATAAACCTTAAGGAACAGAAACAAAGTAGAGAGGATAGATATGAATTAAGTATACATATGTTTGATAGACATAAACAGATTGAATGTCAACAATGTGTTGAAACTCTGGAAATAGATAAAATTTAGATTCACAAATTGTATTTGGTAGCCTATGATTTTGGTACAGCGTTACTAGTAAATAAACGAACAAACTATCATATTATTGAAGCAATATACTTCAACTACCATCCAGCCTACCGCCTAAGTTCACTTTCTACCCCACTACACCATTGTAATATAACAAATACAGTACTGTACTTATTGAGTATTCACAGTTCACTACTGGCTGTAATATTCAAAACTGCGCTTACAGTCTGCACGCGTTTAAAAGTGCTTCGGGTTTAGTTGTCGGGACGTTTGGATAAGGTAATTATAACGAGGAAGCACTAAGGTATTATAGCACCTGGAAGGGATATGAGGATAAGGATGTGCGATGGTGCCCAACCACTTGGACTGTCGGGGATTGAACGCCGACCTGCAAGAAAACAGTCAAATGAATAATATACACAAAAATCTGCGAGACTAGGCTACGCTAGGGTAGTAATATTAGGTTCTTACCCTTCTCTACGCTAGGTAAAGTTACCTTTGATGCTACCTCGAGTTGATTCCGACAATCCACGTCCTCTGAGTGATGATCTGGTCCACTAGGCTGTTAGTGCCGATGGACACATTCTGACATCTGAACCACAACCCAGTTCATCAGGTATCCTTTGTAAGTATTTATCAAGTGTGCTCTTGAACCTCCAAAGAGATTGGCTACTCATGCCCCCTGTATTCAGAGGGTATTGAAAAGGTTTAAGCACTTATTCATAGAATTGCCTCATAAGGTACCTGTTCCACCTCTACTTTCCAATGGGGTTATTTTACACATTGGGTCATGTCTGATCTTCGAGAGATAGGAACGATGGGTCATGTCTGATCTTCGAGAGATAGGAACGTAAATGTCGATGGTTGAAGATAATGCTAAACTGATTAGAGAGGGAAGGATCGAAGAGCACTGTTTATACTACGGGAGAATCTGGATAAATTTCTACCGGAATTTAAAACGCGGCAAATTTAAAGAAAAATATGGGTTTTGGGAGAGGGAAGAGGTGACCAGCAGGACTGAACTGTCTACGAGGGAGGCGCTTGCAAAAGTCAAAAGGAAAAAGGAATGTATGAAGGGGTGAGACACCAGTCTTAACACCAGAGGTACACGTTGACAGAATATCAACAATCGCAAACTTCAAAGGTTGATTTTCAAGACCATGATCAAAGAATTCTTCAGATCTTGACACAGGGTTTATGTCTGCAGCTCTCCAATGGAATCCACAACTGGTAAAGAATAAAAAAGAATACTGATAAGGTCTTAAGATTTGCCACTAAACAGGCAGCAAACACAAGGTAAATAATATTTGTGAAAAACTACATTGTAAGAGTGAAGGACAAGATAGGGTATGATCACAATATACAAGATACCGAGTGGTTAAAGTCAGTCATTTTCCAGGTGAGGAACAACATGAGGAGAGGGCATAAATGGAAAAGTTGGAAGCATGCTGTCAGAAATATAAGAAAACACTAGGATACAGTACACTAGGATTTACGAGTTTGAACACAGCTTTTTCAGGTGTCGAGTAGTTAACAAATGGAATGCACAATGGTGTAGTTTAGGCAAACTCCATACACAGTTTCAAATGTAGATATGATAAGAGCCCAATAGGTTGAGGAAACTGTAACACCAGTTGATTGACGGTTGAGAGGCGGAACCAAAGAGCCAGAGCTCAACACCAACCCCCCATACAAGCACACATCTTAACAGAACGTCAAAGGAAAATGAATATTTAAATTTGGTTCACATTTCATGCTTGCCTGCTTGCTCGCCATGCACCGAAGGTTACCTAAAGCCATGATTACATCTCTGGCCACCTGGGGCGGGCGGATGGAGGCTAGGGGGGGGGGGCTCATTCGCCTGGAATATTACTATTGTCGTTGTGGAATTTCTGGAATGCTATAGAGGCAAGTGGGTCCCTGTGTGACGTGTTCAAGTATGTTTATTGAGACAAGAAAGAAATATATCTCAAAGGGATAGAGTAGTTTAGGCTATTTCTACCACCCCCTTATCGGTAATCATTTATATTAAACGGGATTATTGATATACTTTGCTCTCAAAATTTAAATATATTCCCAAGTATATTGCAGGAGTCAGTTCATACGCTAATTTGATATACTCATGGATTTTTTGGGTTTACTGAAATTCCTTAAATTACCCGTGGAATATATATATATATATATATATATATATATATATATATATATATATATATATATATATATATATATATATATATATATATATATATATATATATATATATATATTCCAGGATAAGGATTTGGGATAAGGGACGGAGGGAAGGAATGATGCCCAACCACTTGGACGGTCTGGGATTGAACTCAGACCTGCATGAAAACGAGACCGTCGCTCTACCCTCCAGCTCAAGTGATTGGGAACAAAATAAAATTTATTAACGTGTAAGAGCAGCAAAGACTAATTCGAAATCATAAATATGGCCGAGATGATTCAAAACGCTTATACAAAACAAAAAACTCAAATAAATTATCGATTACCAGTTGCATAGATTATAGAAAAAAAGACAAATATTAGACTGCAATAAACATTGAATATTATAATCTGTAACTCAATTAAGCTGATATAATTATTAGACCAGTCATCACTTAAAGCAGAGACAAATTAACGGGTATAACGGATATAAACATCCAAATATGGATGTTTGGATTCAACGGATATAAATTAATGGACGCAACGGATATAAATTAACGGATACAACGGATATAAACATCCAAAAATGGATGTTTGGATTCAACTGATATAAAATCAACGGATCTAACGGATTTAAGCATCCAAACATGGAACAGCATAACAAGGAAAAAAAAAACATGGCGATTAAGCATAAACTTAATATAGAACATGGAACACCCACACTGCAGTTGATCACCATTTATTTTAGACAATAACTGCTTTTGAAATACGGTTGTGGGCTTACGGAACAGATTATGCCTGGCCACATAATTGACACGGGATCACTGCATTGTTTCAAGGGTAGGTTAGACAATATATATATATATATATATATATATATATATATATATATATATATATATATATATATATATATATATATATATATATATATATATGAGTGGGCATTGATATAAATAGGAGCTGTCTTATATGGGACACTAAAGCCTTTTCTCTCTATTCTTAAGTACATGCGATGCCATTGTTTCACTATTAACTGTTAACTCATTTTGAGAAGTATTAACTCATTTTGAGTACTCGACTCTTTCCTTGCGCAGTACTTAACTCTACTTAATATTGTCTGTATATGCACTCAAGATATTGCCTGAGGACACCATCTTTATATTGGCCTCGCCGGGGGACAGGAAACCGGCTGCTTGTCAAACTTTCCTCCCATAATAATAATAATAATAA
The DNA here is from genome assembly GCF_040958095.1 of Procambarus clarkii. Classification (NCBI taxonomy): domain Eukaryota; kingdom Metazoa; phylum Arthropoda; class Malacostraca; order Decapoda; family Cambaridae; genus Procambarus; species Procambarus clarkii. Next base: position 13,818,832 of record NC_091239.1, on the reverse strand, counting down.
TAATAATAATAATAATAATAATTTTTATTTAAACAAAAGCACATACATACATACATACATACATACATACATACATACATACATACATACATACATACATACATACATACATACATACATACACAGGGGCCGGTGGCTGAGTAGTAAAAGATAAAATCAAATGTGTATGAATACACTCTGGCTTCCTGTCCCCCCGATACAATGAATTATTTTATTAAATTATACTTAGCCTCAGGTGAACAGTGGAGGCAGCGACTTTAAAGGAAACTTGCCCAACTGTTTATGAGTACCTAACCTCTCATTCTCTATATCTTGACGATCAACTATTTAGTTGTATTTGCTCTTGAACCTTGCGGATCTGAGGCTTTAAATTCTTGGAGGTGCCCCCAGTCCCAAAAGTTTAAAAATATAACACATAGAAATCACAATAGCGTGATGCATCAAATGAAGAAATCCACAAGGGCCGTGACGTGGGTTCGAACCTAAGTTCGAGGGGATCCCAGACGCTGGGATCAGTCGATTAAGGCAGCGTCTGGGATCCTCTCGGATGTAGGTTAGAACCCTCGTCACGGCCCCCTTGTGGATTTGTTCATTTTAAAAATATAAATTTCTTAGTCACATAATAACGCCGAAGAAAGAAAACGGAACCGGGTCGGTGAACATCAGAGAAAACCATCGCTTCCCCCAACGCGTTTTTCTTCTCCTGTCTCCATTATATATATAGATATACTTCAACGAACACATACACATCTATATCTTTCCTTCGTTACAAGCGGTGAGAAATATACTTAGCGAACATCTTAAGAGAAAAAGATAATAATGAGAATCAGAGACTCCGCGCTCTCCCAACCCTGGTTCCAGTATTATCTTCATGAAAACTTTAAATAACCTCTCGCTTTAGAAACATACCACATCAGACTATATACAAACAAAATATGACCATTTTGATTCGTAAGGATTAAGGACGGAAATACATATACATAATGTTTATTTATCTGATTTTAGAAGGCTGTCGATGTACGGGCAAGAGCGTAAAGGAAAACAGAAGTCGAGCAACACTAAGGAACTTTTTCAGATAAGGAAGCTGCGAGGAGCACCATGGACATGTCGGGCACGGTCGAGTAGGATGCGGGCCCCGGCAGGATGTCTCGTGTAGGGGGAGGGGCCAGGACCAAGCCCAGGAGCTCTCAGGAAGTGTGTGGAGACTGTGGGGCGCAAGGTAGGTAGGGGGACCAATGTTGCTGGGGGCTGGGGGAGGTCTCTCTCCTGGGGGCGCCTGCCAGCCTACATAGGCCTCTCCCATGTAGGGCTCTCCCATGTACGGCTCTTCCACGTAGGGCTCTTCCATGTAGGGCTCTCCCATGTACGGCTCTCCCATGTAGGTCTCACCCACGTAGGGCTCACCCACGTAGGGCTCTTCCACGTAGGTCTTTCCCACGTAGGCCTCTCCCACGTAGGTCTCACCCACGTAGGTCTCACCCACGTAGGCCTCTCCCACGTAGGCCTCTCCCACGTAGGCCTCTCCCACGTAGGTCTCACCCACGTAGGTCTCACCCACGTAGGTCTCACCCACGTAGGCCTCTCCCACGTAGGCCTCTCCCACGTAGGTCTCACCCACGTAGGTCTCTCCCACGTAGGTCTCACCCACGTAGGTCTCTCCCACGTAGGTCTCTCCCACGTAGGTCTCTCCCACGTAGGCCTCTCCCACGTAGGCCTCTCCCACTGTAGGCTCTCACCCACGTAGACCTCTCCCACATCGGCCGGGGGTTAATTAATATAAAACCAAAGGGAATCTGTATCATTATGTTGGCTTAGGTTGGTTTTAAAGTCCGCTGGCAAGCGAGGTTACGTGAAAGGTGAATTGCATCCTATAATATACCTGGGATTTAGCATATTTACCTGGATTTACCTGAGGGCTAGTATCTCTAGTGGCCTCGGCGGGGACATAGGAAGCTTAGCAGCTTGTCAAAGGTCTCCTTATTCTCCCTTAAATCATGCTCCGAGGTTTCTGAATACAGTATATTGTTGGAATAGATTAGGGAGATAATGAAATAATTGTATATGGAGTGACCTATATCTATCTAATACACATTTTAGTAGTGTAAGTAGAGTTAGATGTTAGACTGTTTATTCCTTACCAGTTTGTCCTGTACCAGTTCCCAGAGTGTGCCCGGAGTGGCTTTCAAGAGTGCCACTCCCAACCCCTTGTCCGAGACCAGGCTGGTCTCGTGATAACTTGATCCAAAAGGTTGTTGCTGGCAGGGGTCTGCAGGGCTAGATATGTTATTACCTGTTTGGTCCGGCACTTCCCGCAGGAAATTTGTCTACGCCCTGATCCGTGTCAGTTCGTCCTTCAGTATTTGCCAATTCTCCCCAATTTGAAATAATTCTCTCCTAGTATGAGATAATTCTCCTAGTATGAGATAATTTTCACCTAGTTTGAGATAATTCTCCCCTAGTTTGAAATAACTCTCCCATAGTTTGAGATAGACTGTTTCTCCTAAGCTATAGTAGTTAATCATAGTTTCAGTTAATCATATCATATTTAACTCTATTTAACCAGGTAAATATGTATTTAGCAGGATCCCTGATTATTGGTGTCTCAAATGGCTGCTGAACTGGCAAATATTGAGAAATAATCTGACCTGTAGAGGTTATCTTGAGATGATTTTGGGGCTTTAGTGTCCCCGCGGCCCGGTCCTCGACCAGGCCTCCACCCCCAGGAAGCAGCCTGTGACAGCTGACTAACACCCAGGTACCTATTTTACTGCTAGGTAACAGGGGCATAGGGTGAAAGAAACTGCCCATTGTTTGTCGCCGGCGCCCGGGATCGAACCCGGGACCACAGGATCACAAGTCCAGCGTGCTGTCCGCTCGGCCGACCGGCTCAGTAGGGTGTAAAACCTGTACCGACATTAAAATTACGATGTTATAATTATGTCACATATCTTGTGCACACCGTGTGTCGGGTCAGGTCAGGTTAGGTTAAGTTTGGATAGGTGTGACACAAAGCAGGCAATGCTTTTTCCACCCATAAGGTTATAAACTCATGAAACGGCCTACCTGCAAAAAATGTAAACGTCAAATCTGTTTAAATTTCAAAATTCAGCATAATAAAATTGTCAGGACAAATGGGGGGACCTTTGACAAGCTGCTGGCTTCCTGTCTTTGTCAAGGACACTAGAGATATAGTGGCCCTCTATAATTTTGGCTAGATCAAGTCTGAACTCTAGATTTCCAAAGTTGTTTTTATTTGAAAATGTGCACTGATGTATTTTCTATTGTTTGCAATAATAAAAATTATGTATGGCATAAAATAGTAAAAAAATATTTAACATTTTGAATATCATGGAATCTCGGTTGTAGCAGAAGTGATCATCTGGTCTGGTACAGGTTTTTCTATTTGATTGGAAAGACTGTAGTCAAACTTAACCACTTGGGCTGGACGGTAGAGCAACGGTCTCGCTTCATGCAGTTCATTCCCTGACCGTCCAAGAGATTGAACACCATTCCTTTCCTCCATTTCATCCCAAATCCTTATCCCTTCCAAGTACAGTACTGTACTATATAGTCGTAATGACTTGACATTTTCTCCTCATAGTCCCTTCCCTTACTCTACCCTACTGTATCTGAGTTAGGGTATTTCTTTTTGAGGATATGAATTCATAATTAACATGCAGAGGTCTTTGTAGCCCAACGTGAAGTTATGTCTATGCAGTTTGCCACCTGTATGTTGGCCAGACTTGATTGTGCTTACTGTGAGAACTGGTTGACTTGCATATCTACAGTTTAAATGGGGGACACTTAAGGTAGTCAGTCTAGAGTCTATATCGGTATTTCTAAACTTTTGTACCCTTGAAATAATTTTACCTGGTACAGTACATTAAATAAACACGGATTTTATTGTTAACTGAAAGGATTTGATTTCCATCTTTGCTCTTGATACTGGTTAAATGAAGAAAATTTAACACAAAAATGACTCAAAAATATGTTTATATAGATGATTAGAATTAACCTATTTATCACTGGCCCCCTGCATAACCTATAGTTATCTTGGTGTTCCGCAGAACCCCTGTTGAGAAACGTCGGTCTAGGAAATACAATAATAATTTTAAAGTTTCCAGAATACCTTTTATGTTTTAAAACCCTATTTTATTACTGTACAATTCTTCTTAATTTATGTTGATAAATATATTAAAGGTTTCAAAATTTGTATAAAATGAAATCTAGGCCACTAACTGACCTTTTCCAGAATGCAACCCACAATCCAGGATTCTGGGTACATATTTACTGCTAGGTGAACAGAGGCATCAGGTGAAAGGAAATGTGCTCAACCTTTTTTGTTCTACCTGGGGCCTCCTGGTTGTGAACCAAGCACGTAGCCTACTGTACTACAGTATTGGAACATTTTAACCCAAGAATGAAACAATAACTTAAAAAATATATATATTTTGGGGTGTGTTTGACCAGACCACACACTAGAAGGTGAAGGAACGACTACGTTTCAGTCCGTCCTGAACCATTCTCAAGTCGGTTGTCTTGAGAATGTCACAATCGACTTGAGAATGGTCCAGGACGGACCGAAACGTCGTTGTCTCTTCACCGTCTAGTGTGTGGTCTGGTCAAACTACTTCAGCCACGTTACTGTGACTCATCGCCTGCATTTTGGGTGTGATTTTAAGAAGCACTTGTTTTCCCCCTTCAGATCCAGGCTGGGCATCCATAAACAGAGGGATACTAATCTGTGATGAGTGCTGCAGTGTACATAGATCCCTTGGACGACACATCTCCCAAGTCAAGTCGCTCAAGAAAGGAACATGGAACCCTACACAACATGCAGTACGTTTCTGAAATAAATTTGATGCAGTTTAGTTCTAAGAGAATATTTCACTTTTTCCACTTACCCATTATGGATATATTTTTACTAAGGGCATTTAAGCTCCAGAGTTCTTTTAACTAGTAAGGTAGCCATTTATCAGCTCACTACTGCAAATGGCCTGTCACACGTGAAATCACTTAAGAACAATCACACTCGGACTGAATTTCCAGCTTGGCATGCTTGGGGGTGTTATACGCAGCTGAAGAGTTGAAAACCATGATGCAGGTTCAAATCCGTGTTATCCAATCGTGTGTTGAGTGAAATCCACCTGTACTATAAAGGCTGTATTACTTCTTTAAATTTAATTTTGTTTGTACTGTAGAGTTAATGAATAAATCATATAAACCTCACTTCAGTGGCATATATAACTGCCATTTAATCTATTGGAGACCACCAGACAATTTTTATCCACCCAATGTTCACAAATAATTCTTGGGTGGGGGTGTCCGTTTGAGACAGATGTCACTGTGAATAGCACGAGGATATACTGTATGTACATGGCCCTTGATCCGCCCCCGTCTCTTATAAGGATAAGATACGAGTGTTCTAATCAAGAAATGTATTCTTCTTGCAGTTCTGTAACCCAAGGAATACATACCCTGCATTGCATTTGAATTCTAATATGTTAGTCTTCAATTGATTTTACTTGATACATATTCGGTAATACTGTACTGTGCTTGTACTCCCTAAACACCCACTGTAACTATTGACCTTGATGGGGCTAGGAATCTTACAGTTTATGAAGGGCTTCTTTATTTTTATTATATGTAACAGCTGGGCTGTCATCCAAATATTTGAAGATTTAGATTGAGATATTTGTATCAATGTAGTAAAAATAGATTCCATATAGGTAGACTCATGGAGCCTTGAGGCACTTTACTCAACTTATTTAAAGTACAGATTGTCTTCATCAAGAATCACTTTTTCTTATCCATCAGCTATGGATAAAATGGATAAAGTAGTTTATCCATTTTAATGCTTTATCCATGAATTGTTTTCCAGGGATATTCCTGCAAAGTCCTTAAGGCTTTGGCTTGCTCGCTTAGGTTAACTTGTCCAACTTGACTGCATTAGTCTCTTGATTTTAAAGCCATTTTAAGATCCATAATAATTGTGATAATTTAGATGCAGATGCTGTATATCATATATGGTGTTTTTGAAGATAATACAGTGTAGGTTTTGTTACAGATGGTGCACACTTTATACAGTAGTGGTGCCAACAACATATGGGAACATACGCTGCTCGACCCCAGTGTTGCCAAGACAGGACGACGGAAGCCACACTACAAGGATCCTGTTCAGTATGTTCAAGAACTTGAAATGTTGTTTTTTGTGTGTTGACGTACATCAAATATATAAAAGTATAATAAGGTTTTATTATATAGTCTGAGCTACTCTAATAGGCCTAGTGATCATCAAGACCATTTTTGTATAAATAATATTTGTTATAAAGGAGAATTTCACACACACACACACACACACACACTCAGAGGATTAAGGACCAGTTCCGTGAACTTTGGAAATTTTGGGAGCCTGTTTATGTGAATTGGCTGAATCCCACTGTTGCTCACAACCTGAAGCCACTACCCATGTCTTCCATTCAAAACCCCTCCTCCCTCACTCATGCGATAATAGTTTAGAAAATGAAAGTGTCAAGTAATTATGTTTGAAGCAAATACTATATGTATTTTTGCTGTTGAGCATTTAATTTTATTATATTTTTGCACCCTATTAAAAAAAGTATTTTACCATTGCTTATCACTAAGAATCATATCTTTTCTTCTAGCCCAACCAAAGCTGATTTCATCAGGGCTAAACATCAGATGCTATCGTTCGTATATCGACCCTCACGAGATGATCAGAGTGGGAGTGATGGGGATGTGAGTCGACAACTGCATTCCAGTGTCCGAACTGCCAACCTAGAAACTTCTTTGCGATTACTATCTCAAGGGGCTGATCCAAATTATTATCACAAGGTAAAGTATTTCTCTTCCTATATTCCTGGATAAATTCCCACCTCATAAAAGTTTGGAAACTCGGTAATAGCTGTGGTAGTGATGAAGGCATTTGTATATTTTTATTATCTTGCATAAAGCTATTTCTGTGTGTCAATGGGTAGACTGATTTCACTTGGTCATCACATGCAGTACAGCAGTGAGAGACGTAAAGCGTAGTAATTTTTTCCCCCTGAGCGATCATTATTTTCTGTTCCCACACTATTGTTGGTGTCTTAATTATTTGTTCCTTATTCATCTATTTCAGTGCCAAGTTATATTGACATATGGTAAAGCTTGTAATCATCTGCCAGCACTGGTGCTGCCATTATTGGGCTTAAAATACCTATCTTACCCTTCTCTAAAGCGCACAATTATTTTTGTCACTATTTATAATCTAATAATTCATGACCCCTGACTTAGTAGATGCCAAGTTTCTTTAATTGTAGATTTCATGTTTTTTTTTTTTAAGTTTGACTTGCTCATTCCTCCAGGAAAAATGTTGCTGTCCATTGCATGTTGCTGCGCGGGCTGGGCAAGCATCACAAGTAGAGTTGTTAATAATATATGGAGCTGACCCGGGAGCACTGGACATTCAAGGCAACACACCTGCACACTATGCTAGGTATGCTCTCCATTACTTCTGTTTACCACTGTAAACATAATACAATTACCTGCAGTCGTGTGCTCATTTACCAACTGCACTATATATACGAGAACAAATCTCTAACCCTGTGTACAACTGTACTATATATAGGAGAACAAATCTCTAACCCTGTGTACGACTGCACTATATACAGGAGAACAAATCTCTAACCCTGTGTACGACTGCACTATATACAGGAGAACAAATCTCTAACCCTGTGTACGACTGCACTATATACAGGAGAACAAATCTCTAACCCTGTGTACGCATGACATGAAAATGTATGTACTAAGGTTAGTAACGTAAAAGCCCTTCAATCATCTGTGGTTGAATTCTCAATAGCCCACTACACTTATTAACACCTCGGCCAATCCTGCCACTGACCCTGCGACATCCATAAGAAGAGTACCTGCTTCCCTTCCACTGCAACCTTTAAATAGTGTCGACTCCTCGTCAGGTGACTCTGAATCCTCGTTGGACATCGCTGGCTCAACTTGCACATGCCACCAAACCTACACCCGGACTGGGGATTGACTTTCCTAAATACTGTCTCCGCCAAGGCAAACTAAGCAGGACAGTTTCTACAACTCCCACTACTACAACGGAATGTGGAAGGCAATGTGCACATGGTTAATGTGCACATTGATGTGGTTATCCCACCTTGACACATCAGGAAAAATGCTGACCTCGACACCCTACTGCCAGAAATCTAACTACAGGACCTTTCAACCCTGAGACGACCAAGTCAAAAGCTGATCCTCTAACAGCCTAACCAAATGACAACACCAAACCTTCTGTGAACTATCAAACGCAAGCGACCAAGAATACCTCACTCACCCACCTACCAACAATATCAGCTGCAAGTCTTACCCAGTGTGGTTGGGCCACCACGCTGTATCTACCCCCTCCCCCCCCTTTCATCTCCTCCCTTGATCTCGCAGCCCGTTCTTCGCTCAAGTTTTCTCCATCTTCGCCCAAGCCTTCCATCTCCTGCTTGCCAGCTCTATGGTCATCAGTTCCGATTCCGATCAAACTGGAATTGATTTTCTTCAATCTTTTGAATCAATCAATTTTCTTCAATTGAGGTACTCGCCTGGTTGTGCTTGCGGGGGTTGAGCTCTGGCTCTTTGGTCCCGCCTCCTGTAACAGGTGTATGTTACCACCAAACAAATAGTTCTTTGTCAAATGTTAATGGAGGTGGCTTCCAAATGTACGCAAGTTTGGCTGAGACCATACCATTCTCTTTCATCAAGCTTATACAAAGTGAGACTGGCTATATTATGAAGACTTTTGTCTGGGAAATACTCTACTTATGCCACCATCTCTGCTTCTGATAACTTCATGTGAACAATTATTGCAGACTTGTCAATCTTGAGCAATTGAATTTTATGTATTAATAGTTATGATAACCAAACCACATATCAGAAGATGGAGAAATGATGGCATTTCGGTCTGTCCAGGACCATTATTAAGTCTTCATACACAACTTGATAATGGTCCAGTATGAACTGAAACGTTGTCGTATCTCCACCTTCTAATCTGTGGTTTAGTCGTCATATCTTCAGCCATGTTATTATGATTCATCATCTGCAATATTTAAGTTAGTTTTAATGAGAATTTTGTCTTTGTATAAAATAAATTTGTTGATTTTTATCTTTTTCTAGTGAATCTACTCATCTGGATTTGGCCGAGCACTTAATTGAGTGTCAGTATGAGTTGACAGATCGTTTGGCTTTCTATCTATGTGGTCGAAAACCAGACCATAATACTGGCCAACACTGGATCATCCCAGAGATGGCCGACTCGTTAGACATGTCGGATTTGGCCAAAGAAGCAAGAGTCAAACTGCAGTCTTTACCAAATCATTTATTTGAAGAGTTGGCATGTGATGTTTATGATGAGGTATGTTATGAATTTGTAATATACTGTATACTAGTATTATGTTCTGAAGGACATTTTCATATCGGTTAATTAAATAATTCCAAGGGAAATTTGTACTTTCATATATATAAGACTAATGATTTTCTGATCAAAGAAGTTCTACTAATTAAAGAAGTTAGGGAAGTGATAGGTACAGTTGATAAATTTGACTTCAGATTATAAGTATATTGAGCCAAAGGGCCGCTGAAGTGTGGTGACTGAAGTGACAAATGCCAAAAGTATCTGTATAATAGAATGGCACGGATGCCATCTTTACAACAAAAAGGCTAACAGGTTCTATTAAAATACAGAAAAATGGTCAATTGGAAATGGCATTAGATGCTAGAGTTTCAGTAAAGAGGTAGTCAACACAATATCATAAACTTATGTTTCAAGCTGAAGTGGAAAGCAGGTACGGTACTGTGCTATTCCAACATACAGCTTCAATATGATCTCATAGATACATCACATTTTTTTATTTTGTTGTGTATGGTCTTTGAGGCTGTCCTGATGGATGGAGATTAGGCCACCCAAGAGGTGGCACGGGCATGAGTAGCCCCGTGAGAGACTGTCCTCATTATCTCCTTGTCTTTCTTTTCTATTTTGTGCAATTTGTGTAAGTAATAGCTACACATATGTTACTTCTTTTATACGATACCTAAACCAGCTTCTGGAATAGTGCAGATGTTCAAGATGTTCCTCCCAAATGTCTTCGACACTTAAAAGTATTCTTTATCGAGGAAGACGGCTACCCCCCATCAAGGAAGAGAATTGTCTTTGTCAGTTTGGCATGACAAATAAATGTAAATAGACAGGTTTATTTAGACACCCAACCCACAGTCAGAAAAGAAAGGAAAGTGACAATGCTTCAGCCCATCCTGGACAATTATTTAGTTGTGAAAATGGTCTAGGATGGACTGAAACATTCTTTTCAGATGTATTGGTTGGGTCTCTTAATTTTCAGCCAATGTGTGCTTTCTGCATAGGTTTATTTATATATAATTATTTTTTTTGGGGGGAAGAGTCCTGTCAGCTTCCTGAAGCTGACAGGAGCCTCCAGGGCTCATCTAGAAATTGACGTTTCAGTACATTCACCGCTGGTTTTTAGGTTGATCGACGTGAGACAGATGCGATATGGTTGTCGCTACAAAACCAGAGCGCCCTAGTAAGTGATCGCTGTACAGTACCTTTTCTTCCAGTCAACCCTGACTACTCCTCAACAAGAAATCAAGGCCGACAAAAGCTGGCTAGGTAAGTTACTCTTATGGATTGGAACTAATTTGCCAATATTTATCTGCGGTGTTCTGATTTGGATTTATAATTACTGTATAATTTTTTTTATTACAGATATGACTTTTTGGCATTCAGTTTATAGATGTAGGTTGAAGCCCAGTCTATAGATATTTATGAAATCTTTTTATTTTTGTGTTCGGTATTAATGCTTTAACTGTGGGGATACGGAATGTTGAAATTATTTTCAAGGGAGTGTACTGGCTGCTGCATAGGGAATGTTTGACTTTGCTATGTGGAGAGTTGTATAGTGCAGTGAGGTTATCACGTGTTATCTCTGCCATCAATAGATAACCGATATTCAAAAAAATCTCTTGTTATAGTGGTTTCTATTACAGAATCACATTTGCTTTGATATTGTGATTGAATTGATTATTTTTGTAAGAAAGAATTTTCTGTTTTCTGTCTTGGAGTTGAATGTCACAGCCAAATAGGTTACAATAACATGTTTACACAAATCAAATTTGCCAATACTTAGCACTAAAGGCAGATGGTTACAGTGATAGAGGTCATGGGTTCATTTCTTTTTCTTATAAAGCCTATTGTCTACCTGTCAATCTATCAAGCAAATTTCCATAGGTAGAATTTTTCTGTGGAAGAAATACTGTACCTACCTAGTAATTTTGAGGAATTTTGTTTGTCCTTTTTCTGATCATTGTTTGTATGAGTGAGTTGTAATGTTTGTTAGTAAGAAGGTTCTTCTTCGTATCTTTGTACGTGGGATTTCTCAGTGTTCTCAGATCATAATTGGGCACCTCTTGGCTGCATTTTATTTCCAAGATGCTGTAGTGTTTCATAAGTTGTACACTTAGCCCATCTCATTGTGTACTTCAACAATACACTGTACCGTACCTGTACTGTTACCAACATCTTGATTCCCGAGAAAGATGTCTCCTATCTTGAGGTTATCTTGAGATGATTTCGGGGCTTTTTAGTGTCCCCGCGGCCCGGTCCTAGACCAGGCCTCCACCCCCAGGAAGCAGCCCGTGACAGCTGACTGACACCCAGGTACCTATTTTACTGCTAGGTAACAGGGGCATAGGGTGAAAGAAACTGCCCATTGTTTCTCGCCGGTGCCCGGGATCGAACCCGGGACCACAGGATCACAGTCCAGCGTGCTGTCCGCTCGGTCGACCGGCTCCTATCTGTAAGCTCTGAAATTCTGTGAACACTACAATTGTTCTTATTCATCTTGCTGCTGATGGAGATTCAGTAGGGCTTCAAAACCACATAGATGCCAGTTTTGTCAATTACAGTAGCAAGAGTCGTCCTCATCAGCTCCCGGATCTCCTTTGTGTTGTGCTGTGCATGTAAAATAATAAGATTACTGATTTAAATTCTTCTCACTGCAAAACTTGGTATGACTGACTTTCAACACTATTCAGCTTAAGAATATTTGAATGCAAAAAATGTACCAGTAAATTAAAAATAAATCTATTAGTTGCACATTAAACAGTTCATGATTTTGTTACTAGTGTTTATTTTACCAGCACACAAGGTACTTTTTAAACTTGAAAGTAGTAAGAAACCAGTCTTACTCACTAACCCTTAGTTTCCAAAGTGAAGAGGCCAGCAAGATTCTCATCATACATGTAACCTAATTTCATCTCATATTCATATTACATGCAATAGGGGGCTCTAGTTTTCAAACAGATCTGAAATGTTTTTGTACTTTTAGGATAACAAACTTTTTATTTTTATTATTTTTGTATTATTTCTCAAGTATCTAATCAGTTCCCCTCTGTGAATAGAAATCTTATACTGTATCACAATTTTGTTCTCGTGAGAAAATATTGAAGCAATATGATAAGATCGAACCCGCTTCCCTGAACAACTCACACACTCATCCCATTGTATGGCTTCAGTATTTTATCATGGATATCATGGATGTGTGATGTTCTTGCGATATCATTGTGATTCACATTTAAAGTACATAATCTGCAGAGTTGTTTCCTTTGAGAATACAGTACAGTACTGTTGCTGTAGAGATGTTCATTTTCACAGGTTTAATGCAAGAGAGTTTGCTACTTTAATCATTGATGTTCTCTCTGATATTAAGAGACGACAGTCGGGGATCTCTTCTCCGTGTGCAACTCCTAAAGATAAAGGTAGGTGGCTCAGGATGTGTTTTTGTGCATGGGTGTGAGTATGTAACTTGCTGTTTACAATTATATATTTGTTTTAATGGGAGTAGAGCTATGCTTATGGCATCCCTTCTATTTTGCATTGCATTTAATATGTTGGTTATATTTCTGGTAGGGACTCCTTAGTGGTTTCCTCAGCTTCGGTACCACCAAGTTTTAACCCTAGACTACAGGCCTATGAGACCCTTCCGTAGCCTGCTGGGAGCCAGGAGCAGAAATAGGCTCACTTGACAAGGAGAGAGGAGGGGTAGGGGGATCAGAAATTGCTCACAAAATTGGGCCTGAAGAAAATTAAGTACCTTAAGTACCTTAAAGAAGACAAGGGGTTATTACTCAGGTAAATACCCCTGACTATGATATGCCTGACTGATACGAGATGGCAGCACAGGTCATGCGAGGTCACAGCCAGTGTGCCAGCACACTCTGGAGCTGCTTGTATTAAACCTCAAAACCTCGTGGGAAAATAATGGATGAGGAGCCACTGGGGAACCACCAAGAAGGGCATTTCATTACATTCAACACTTAATTTCTGGGATGGACTCTCTCAGTGGCTCTTCGAATTAATTCACAATGGCATTTCGATAGAGGGCGGTGGCTGTACAGAAAAACAGATAAGGCAGACTGGGTTGAACTGTGGAAGAAGAACGGCGGGAGAGAAAGCCTCGGGGTTAGAGAGCGCCCGAGGCATAGGTTGGGCTCGGGTTCATTTTCTTGTGGTGTTTCACTATTTGTGCCCGAGTGTTATCTTAAGTACCAGTACCTTGCAGGAAATGGCTGTCAGTGACACTACTCTTTAATTTATGACTGCTGTGTAATATCCTGAAAAAATATTGTTTGCCAATTTCTGTATTCCTGGACCCTCACATGTTTCTAAAATGCTGTTGGTATTCTTCAATCATTGACTTGCATAGTATTCTTTGCTGCTTTCCTTAGTAACCCTGGATAATGGTCTGATCCACTTTGGTATTCTATGTCTGCTATGTCTTTCTTCACTTCTTCCTTTGCTATCACAATGTCAGTTACCTTCTCTCTTGGAATTAGATGTGTTTCACTGGGATACTGGATGATACTTAAGACACCATAAAACAGCTAGATATTCTAATTTACATCTCGTCTATGAAGTCAATTTTTGTTTGTGCATTTCTCAATCCATGTACAATATTTGAAGACAGTTCTGAAATTGGCTGAGGTAGCATTGGTCACTTAATGTGACCCTGTTGGAAGTTTTACAGGCTTGCCCCTGAATTTCTTGCCTTCTTGAGGTTATCTTGAGATGATTTCGGGGCTTTTTAGTGTCCCCGCGGCCCGGTCCTCGACCAGGCCTCCACCCCCAGGAAGCAGCCCGTGACAGCTGAATAACACCCAGGTACCTATTTTACTGCTAGGTAACAGGGGCATTCAGGGTGAAAGAAACTTTGCCCATTTGTTTCTGCCTCGTGCGGGAATCGAACCCGCGCCACAGAATTACGAGTCCTGCGCGCTATCCACCAGGCTACGAGGCCCCCTGTAGGTCTACAGTATGTCTGGTGCTGTGAAAGCTTCACTTTATACGAATACATACTTTCAAATTAGTCTTTCATAATTACGCACATTTCCGTCTGTCTCTTTGAATATGTTATCTATTCTTGTTCTCTGAATTTTATACTTCACCTGCCATTTATTCTTAAATAAAATTATTGCATAGACTTCGTTCTGTTTTGCATTTGTCTGCTATCCCTTTCTCAAGATTTCTTGCTTCTTCCATTCATACGTTTGTGTAGTGGTTTTGAGCTGGTGTGCATTTTTGGTATATTTGTGGGCTAGATCTCTTCTTAAATTGACTCGTATTTCTTGTTCATGTTTATATTTGTTCTCGTGCCATTATTGTCGAACCAGTTACATTTCTTCCCATTCCTGTTCGCTCTTATATATTATTGTCGGTGTATTTTCACAATTTAGCTGTTTGTTTTACTGTTTTACTTTCAGTGAGATTTATTCAAGTTGTCTCACTGTATTGTTTATTATTATGTTTATTTGATAATATTATTTAATTTATTATTTTGGTGAGCTTGGAAATCTTGCATTATCTTTCAGTAAATATTTATTTTTGTTATCAAGGACTGTATTTAAAACCTATTAATTTACAGTTAAGTATGACTGCATATTATTTCTTTGAATAGATTATTTAATATATTGAAACCTTCCTTATTTTGTACTCTTTCTTCCCGCTAGCAGTAACCACAGCTGTCCAGAGGGCTGACAGGGCATGGGACCCCTTCCTCGCCTGTCCCTCTCCTCCACACATGTTCACCACTCCTGAGGACCATTCCCTATCACCTGCTTTGTCCGTTTCCTCTGATACTCTAATGTCGGGTGTGTCGGCTCCCTCTGTTGCCCTCTATAGCGACTCTTGCCCCTCTGTCACAACTACTAATGGTGCTGGACATGACGCTTTATTACTTAACCAAAACAATCCTCTCTATCGGTCCTATGATGAGGTGAATGGATCTCTTGAAGATGTGAATGGTGGTAGTTTTGAGCAAGACTCTCTTGATGGTGAGGGTGGTGTCGATGGTGAAGCTGATATTGACAGTAGTGATGATGATGATGATCATCGTCAGACTGAAGGCTGTATTGGGGAATTGTTGAATAGTCATTGGATGCCTTTTTCACATCAGGGGAACAATTCTAAAACTCAGCATGAAAACAAACAGGATAGCACTAAATTTGAATCTGCTAGACCAGTTAGACGAAAATATTCAAGTGGATTCAGTAGTAATAGTGATTTGTCAGATGAGGGGGATCAGTTTGCAGATTATGATGAAGTATATGATCCGGCCACTAGTCAGTTTGCAGCTCAACTCTCGAAAACAATTCGAGAGAAACTGCTTAACCCTAAGCAAAGCCAGGAAGATGCAGTACACCAAAAGTGGAAAGCGTCTTCACCTCTTCCTCCTACAACCCCATCATCTAAGCCAGGAACAGGAGGGGCCCGATCCTTATTGGTGCGAACCCTTACCATGCCCCTGAAGTATGCTGCACAACACAGGCACAGTCTAACTAAAGTGTTTTCTCGTTCTCAGCCTAGCACACCTGAAATGCCCCGCAGGAACCAAGTAACGAGAAGCTACATGAAGCCTGATCAGATTAATCGAAGTATAAATTCCCAGTGGAATGTTGATAATAAGTTTGGTGGATTTCTGGAAACCTCAGCACAGGGGCTTAAAGGTTCAGAAACTAAAAAAAAACCACCACAAGATAGAAAAAGCCCATCAGGTAAACCTCCAAAGCCTCCTCCAACTCCTCATCACAAACCAGTGACGAGAAAAATTTCGACTCTAAGTCGCCAAGCCTCATTTAAGAATCCTTTTCCGGATCAAGTGATAAGGTCGCCTCCTCCTAATGCTTTAGACAATTGGCCATCGGACCCTTGTAATAACCCCATTCTTGAGCCGTGTGTGACGTGTGCTCGAAATGTAGCAGCAAATATCCAACATGCGTCAATATGGGGAGAAATAGAAAATCTTCCTAAAGGTTATATATCCAATGTAGAGGAAGATAAGATAGTTGCATATAAGCGAAAACCTTCCAAAGATGATTGCAAACTGCAGTGATTTCAACTCAAAATATACTACAAGACATTATGATGTACAGTGAATAGCAGTGTTGTAGCTAGAGAATAACAATTAACAACTAACCATTTGTTGACTATTTGATATGCTATATTAACACAAACTACAAATATGTCACTGTATGTAGCTATTAATAATAGCTCTAGAATGTGCTTACAGGCTCTAACTTACCCTGTAGTAAAAATATTGGCAGAATTTTATTTTTTGTTTGTAATTGGTGCAGTCTACATCTTCTCTATTTTCTTCATTATGCTTACACTGTGGTGTTCCAGGTGGTGGTGTTGGGGGGAGTTAGTGTTGTGCTTTGTTACTGTCATTCTTGGTTTGTCTTGAGGCAGATAATAGATTTGTTAAAATGAATTTGAGCATGTTGTAAACAAATGTGGCATTAACCAATTTCTTTTCTCTTCTTCTCTTTCTAGACTTCGGTGACGTGACGTTGACACTGCCTAACTCTCCCAAAGTAAACCTCCACAACAACAACAACAACATGTGCATGAATGCACGATTAATAACTCCCCCAACATCAGTGACTGCACCTGTTAACTCCTCCCCTGTCTTTGTTAGCAAGGACCCTCAACATTCAAGACCATTACTAAATTCTGTGGCTTCCATTTCATCTACCGCAAGTCTCCTCACTACTTCGGCAACAGATTCCTCGGGTGCATCCTCTAACACGGGGCTATCCACTACCGCTGTCACAGACACCTCTTCGAGCACCTCTAGTATAGGTCTCGTCACCACAACTGTTACAGAGACTCAGTCAGGCCCATCCTCACTCTCCTTCAACAATCCCATAACTACCAACAACAACAACAAGGGTGAAATGACAGACGACGGGGAACCCCTCTACGACTCTGTGGCATCTGAAGATGACTACTCGTGTTTGGAACAAATACAGAAGCTGGTACAACAAAAACAGATTTTGGAAGAGCAAAGACGGCAACATCAACTAGATGAGCTTGTAAGTACAGTATCAGAAACTTTATTTCTAATAAGAGTTGCATTATTTTGCAGTCACAATTTATAATTAAAAATGTACAAGATACTTTTTATCTGGGGGAAATTTCTTGTAATTTGCCAGATGTTGTGTAATTAATTATTATGCTTAATGTTTTCCAGTACATGTAGTTTGTATAACTAAATGTAATAATATTAATAATAACTTATTTCTAAAAATTACAGGGGATGTGATTACTGTGGTTTCATGGTTTGGTATTTGCATTTCTTAGAATGCCATTAATCATGCAACTGGGATCAAAATTTTCAATGACTTGTAAACCCATATTGCCCAACCGCTTGGACTAGAAGGTAGAGCAATGACCTAGCTTCTTACAGGTTGTCATTCGGTCCCCCAATCATCCAAGTGGTTGGGCACCATTCCTTTCCTCTGTCCTATCCCAAATCCTTATCCTCATATCCCTTCCAAGTGCTATATAGTCATTGGCTTAGTGCTTTGTCCTTAGTATTACCCATAAACTTTATTTATTACCCATAAACATTATTTATTACCCATAATTTACCTGGAAACCTATAAACTCCACCAGCCATTTGCTCACCCTACCGATACACGCCAAAAATAAGGTCCCCCTTACCGATACACTCCAACCATATTCCCACCCCCACACACCTCAATAACCCTATACTAACCACACCAACCATATTCCCACCCCCACCCATAATCCCCACCCACCATATACACCCGCTCCCACTCACAACCCCCCACCAACTATATATGTACAACCCCCCCACCCTTCCCACACTAATTCTTCCCCTTCTCTATATTTATATTTTATTAATGCACTGTTTATGTACAGAAATGGACGTTTGATAACTGTGAGGAATTTTCAGAATTTTGCTTGTACTGTACTGTATTTTTATTCTATAATACCAAATAGAGTGTACTGTATGACTATTCACTATTAGTACATTGTAATTATTGGTTTCTCAGCCCACTTCTCCAGTAACATAAAATTGAATATAAAACAAGAAAAGTTTGGGAGGTGGGTGTGTGTGTGAGTGGGATGTGGCGGTGTTTGCCCTTAAGCTGCACTAGTTGCCTGGCCGCTTCATTACGTATGCTCTCCACCAACCCTGGCACACTACTGGTTCACCTTGCTGCTGCTGCTGCTTGCTCACTGCTCTCTCTTTCTCAGGTGCTAATGGCCAAAAAAAAGGGTTTACGGCTGTTAATTTTTTTGTCGTGTTGACGGAATCGGGATTCACTTGATCATTCCCTATATGCATGTTTCAAGTACAATAGTGTACTTTGTTTAGATGTTACAGTACTACAATCTAAATTTTCTTCTAATAACAAGACATGAAAAATGTATTTATAGGTAACATTATTAATTGTATGTAGTGATTGTTTATAAGTGAAGGGCTGAGTGGTGTTGTTGCTACTCAAGCAGGTTTACCCATATTGTTCGGTGAATCCTTTGATGTCGGCACCGCATTGATCGTTACTTTTTTATTTTGTAATTTTTTGGTAAATTGGGTTAATTATTTTATTTTTTTATATATAAAATGTAAGTTTGATTTACACTGTTGTTCACCTGGGACCAGATTCACGAAGCAGTTACGCAAGCACTTACGAACGTGTACATCTTTCCTCAATCTTAGACGGCTTTGGTTACATTTATTAAACAGTTTACAAGCATAAAAACTTGCCAATCAACTGTCGTTATTGTTATAAACAGCCTCCTGGTGCTTCGGAGCTCATTAACTGTTTAATAATTGTAAACAAAGCCGCCAAAGATTGAGAAAAGATGGACAGGTTTGCAAGTGCTTGCGTAACTGCTTCGTGAATCTGGCCCCAGGTTCGTAAGTGCTGGCGTAACTGCTTCGTGAATCTGACCCCTGGTTAGTGTAGCAAGAATTGTAACACTTTCTATAAGTTGTTATGAATAAAGTTTCTAATTTTGAAATGGGTGAGCATTTTATAGTTATTGTTTATATTCATATTGAAGTTGAAGGTACAGTATTTCATAATACCACATTGTAAATGATGAGTTACAATAAAGTGGCTGAAGATATGATGACCGAATCACATGTCAGAAGATGAAGAAAGTGACGGCGTTTGGTCCGTCCTGGACCATTATCAACACACGACTTGATAATGGTCCATAACAGACTGAAATGTCATTGTTTTCTTCATCTTCTGATGTGTGTGGTTTGGTTATCACCACATTGTAAAGTCTGAGAATAGTGCAAATTATGGTGAAACGAGCAGTTGAAATACAGTCTGCTATAGTGTACAGTACTGTAATGCCAGTTTCAGCAGAAGGAATCTGTTTATTCGAGTATGATTATCACGGTCTGTTAAATTGAAAAACAAAGGAAGACCTCTAGAATTAGTCAATTTATTCTCTGGCAAGTGTAAAGGACTTCCATCCCCAAAGAAAAAATATATAAATTGCAGGGGATTTGGGTATCCAAATATGTACAAATTCAATTTTTATCTATAACAACAAAAATCATGTTTGGTATAAAATACGGTAGTGATAAATAGGAAACATCAGTTGTTGAAGTTGATTTTGCTTCAAGTTGGGTTTCTGAGCGAATATAGCTGTTTGAGTGGGAGTCCCCTGTATTGTTTTACATGGTTTATATGCAGAAATATTGAAAATTACATAATGAGGTTGTTGTCGGTATTACATTCACCACTTGTGCAGTGTTGAAACATTCGGCCAGTGCTTCGCGAGTGCTTTGGTCTAGGTTCATATCCTGGCCGGGAGAATTGACCGGGTGCCAATCCTGAACTGTGACGTTTGTTCACCCAGCAGTGAATGGGTATCTGGTTGTTAAACAATTTGGTGGGTCGTATTCTGGTGAAAATTAAGATCAAGGGCCTGCCTGAAATGCTATGTGTGCTAGTGGCTTTGCAAGAATGTAAGAACTCTTCTATATATCAATAAAAAAAATAAGATCCTCCACTTGAACTAAATGCAGTACAGTATTTTATTTATAAAATGCATGTTCAATCTCACTAAACTTTGAGCCCCGGATAGTTTGTGTCAATCTTTGTCATCGGAACTGTTTCTTCCTGTTTTTTCGTTTAGAAAGTGCCAGTGTCAGCACCATACATGGTTTATAAGTACTGTATATACACTCTCCAGCCTTGATCATTTTTCTATGCCAATTTAGCTTTTCTGTTCCAAGTGCTTTCTCGTGCTTGGTCCAGCCAGTCACCTCTTTGTTGACAATTACGTTTTCTTCTTATAAAATATGTTCAGATATAGGAGTTAAGGAAAGATGTAGCAATCTCAGTCCAGGAAATTGGGAGTCTGTTGCATATACAGTATCTAATAATTCAAGAGCCATGAACAAAAATAGGTAAGTATTCTCAGCTTTGCTGGGGCTCCTTCCAGAGGACCCACGAACAGAAAATGGGACGTTGTCAGTTTCGTGAGCTGCTACCATTTTCTTGTACATCAATGTATGGCCTTAGTTAAGGTATACATCAAAATGTGACATGCAATAACAAGATCAGGCTGCATTTTAGAATCGGATAACTTCATTATACATCTCCTAGATCACATTGATATAAATTTATTTTGTTATACAGTACATCTCTTGCAGCACATTCATGTAAATTGGTTTTATTATACAGCTTTGTGCCTGGAGAGGGTTCTAGGAGTTGTTCCACTCTCCGAGCCTGGCCTGACTTGTCCAACACACTGTTGCTTGGAGCGGCCCACAAGCCCACATATCCATCACAACCCAATTTATTTTATTATATATTGTTTATAGCACATTTATGTAAATTGATTTTATTTTATATCTTTACAACCCATTCATATAAATTGCTGCATTATACATCTTTACATCACATTCATGTAAACTCTCCTAGAATGAGGAAGCATTTGAATAGAGCTTATGTTTAGAGTGCATAAAACGAACAAATCCACAAGGGCCGTGATGAGGATTCGAACCAGCGTCTGGGAGCATCCCAGACACTGCCTTAATCGACTGAGCTACGACAGGTTCGAATCCTCGTCACGGCCCTTGTGGATTTGTTCATTTGATGCATCACGTTATTGTGATCTCTGTGTGTGTTTAGAGTGCATATTGTGTATGCATCTTTCTTTTCTGATACTGTATATTGGATACATAATGAATAACTGGCCTTATTTAACACTTTTCAGTATAGTGAGCCTAACTGTGAGTTGTTAGGAGGGATGGACTCTGCAGTGAGCCTAGAGGCCTATCTGGAAATGAAAGAGAAACTGGAGTCTAGTGAAGCTCGTATCCAGGAGTTACAGAACAACAATGCTCACATGCGCTCACAGTTAGACGAGCTTAGTTGCACCGTGAGTAAATTTATGCCTTTGGCTTTTCCTGCATCGTTACGTCCTACTGTTATTCCTTCAAACCTATTATAGAAAATGTTTGTAATTTATTTGGGGATGGGCTAGATTATTCCAGCATGGTTTCAAACTTGATTACATTTTGTATTTACGTAGAGTTGTGTAATTACCTTAGTTACAGGATGAGAGCTATGCTCATGGAGTACTGTCTTCCCTATAGTCTTAAGTCATAGTCTTAGTCTTATGATGCTTTTAAAGTACTGGTGGCTTGATGTGTGCATGTGTTTGTACACTGCTGTATCTTGAGAAGGTCCAGGGCTGATCCGCCAACCTGCCCTCTTACAAATTTCGTCTGAATTCGGCCGTTTGGCCGAAAATGGACGTAATTTGAAAATAGAAAAAAATTGAAAATAAATTTAATATTTTTTTTTCCAAAACAGTAAGTTAAGGGTCCTCTGGTAGGTTAGGAGGGCAGGAAATTCTCCTAAGGTTTTGAAATGTCATAAAAAACATGTATTGAAAGTTTCCTCTCCTACCCTTTCTGAGTAAGCCAGAGGACTCAAACAGACAACGGGACAGTACATCACTTTCGTGAAGCGATTTCATTTCAAATTACAGTACGTCCATTTTTGGCCTTAGCGCCAAAAAGCAACGTTATTTTTAAGAGGACGGGTTGGATCCCGAGGAAAAGTGCCTGAGTTATGATGACCAGCTGAGAGATGCACAGGTGTCAATAAGAGTATCCTTTTGTTGATACAGTAGGGACTACATTGTTGTCCTATTGTTGATACAATAGGATCAATTGGGACCAGGACGGGGAGTGAAATGTAAACCCGGTAATCCATCTGAGTCAGAAATATAGGAAACGATTTCTTTTGTGGGAGGATAAGTTATGAGTGTAATGTACCAGGCAAGAAAACTCCGTACATATTCGTTTAAATATCAATATGATGCAAACCAAAATCACAATAACGTGATGTATCGATGAGAACATTTTGGAGCAATACGATGGGACTGATCTCATGTCATTGGCCTCCTCAGATATACATACTATGGACATATACTGCAGACGCACACACTATGGGCACACTCCCTAGACGCACATACTGTGATCACACTCCCTAGACACACACACTATGGGCACACTCCCTAGACACACACACTGTGATCACACTCCCTAGACACACACACTGTGATCACACTCCCTAGACACACACACTCCCTAGACACACACACTATCATCACACTCCCTAGACACACACACTATCATCACACTCCCTAGACACTTCCACTATGATCACTCTCTCTCTAGACACTCCCACTATGTACATGTAGCAATTATGTTATGAGTAATATAATTACTTCAAATTCTCAGAAGTTTCAATGCAGATAAAGTAATTAGACATGCATGTTATTCCGCATAACTTATCCCTAAGGAATTCTACTTTGCAGGAAGTTCTACACTAATCCAAGGTCCTCTAATTACAGTTAATATCTCCTTATAAGTGTAGGCATCTGCAAGGATGGTGAGAGGTAATCTGCTATAGATGTTGGTCATCTTGGCAAGTCAGGAGAAGCATGTAATATAAGTCCCAAGAATGGAAGCATTGTTAGTCTGAGTCTGAACTCGAATAGTGGTTCAGTACAGATACTCAAGACATACCATCGAGTCTCATTGCCTAAACTCGAACTCATAAATAAACATTACAAACACTACAGACACACATATACTATGGACGAATTCCCCAGACACAAGAGTGTGTGCTTGTTGACGAGGAGAGAGACATGAATTTGCCCTCGATATATTGCTTCAGATGTTTCTCATCAATATGATAAAACCCATGAGATTGAAGAAGCATCACATCATATAAGTAATGGTTGACAAGCAGGCCCAGAAGTTGCTGGTACTCCCCTCCCCCCCCCTTCCTTACCCCTGGAAACATGGTTAGGGGTATTACACAGGCATGAATTATGTGATCAAACTATTCAGACAGTTCTTTAGAGCCTGATGAGTAGAATGTGTGTCTGTGGACATGTTTGGTTTAGACTACCAGCTCGAGGAAGCAACCGAGGGGACTGGCTCGGAAGGGAGCATTTCTTTTCACTTCATTCCCTATTTGTATTTATATTTTTCATCCATTATTATACAGTAATAACCATTATCATTCTTCTCGTGACCCTTGTCTTTTCTTCCACCTTATTCCATTACTTTTTCCTCTCCTCCACCTCTTTCCCTTCCCCTTTTATTGCTTCTTTTCTTTTCCTGTACCTCTCTTTCCTGCTGCTGCTGCTCCTCTCTCTTCCCATTCCTCCTTTATCTTGTCTTCCTCCCCTTCCTCACATGCTCCTTTTCCCCTCCCCCCTTTTTTCTGATTAAATGTCATATTTTGTTTTTCTTTACTCTTCCCTCTTCTCCTTTTCCTCCTCATATCTTATTGATACATATCATTCGAATTCTTTCTCTCTCTATCCTTACCTTCTTCTATTTCTTAATTCTTCCCCGCCCTACACATCTTACCCTTTCTCTTCATTCTCTCCATTTCTTAATTTTTGTCTTCTCTTTG
Organism: Procambarus clarkii; assembly: GCF_040958095.1. Taxonomy (NCBI): domain Eukaryota; kingdom Metazoa; phylum Arthropoda; class Malacostraca; order Decapoda; family Cambaridae; genus Procambarus; species Procambarus clarkii. The sequence continues at coordinate 13,794,475 of NC_091239.1, read as the reverse complement.
TACTACCAACTTTCCTCTGTGCTTTCTTCATTCGTATTGCTCCTCTCCTTCTACCTCCTTTTATCTCTATTTTCTCTCTATTTTCTCTTTTTTTTTTTTTAATAATTCTCCTAGACTTTATTTTTGGCTAATACTGTACTAGTATATCATCTTAATATTTATTGTCTCAGTTGCTTGATGTTTCGTGGAAAATGACTGGATTAACGCACTTAAGCTCGAAACACAATGAGCGGACTAAATGACTGCACAGTTGACTTGCTGATATTGTATAGTTATGTATTTTTATTTTTCAGTTTTTAGGAGATACATGCGTGTTAATTTTTTTTTTTTTTTAGTGTGGAGGTTGGGCCTTTTAATTGTCCTGGCATGCTTATGTTTTTATTTCCTAACGTGGGCAATCTTGTTATGTTTTGGTGCCGTTTGAATGAACATTTTTTATTTGTTCTCCTTTTGTTATTTTAATTTGATTTTTACAGTGTAGCCTGTATATTTAATAGTTTATAAACTGACTATAAATATTAGAAGTAACTACAGTCATAATGAAATAATAACATAACAAATGGCATCATTATAACTACTACCGTCTGGCTCCTTACTGGTGGAGGTTTGCATGTAGTGGCTTTTCCTTACGTGATAATGTGATTCTTGCTTTCTATAGGTGCGTAAACTGATTCGTGAGCGATCGTATCTCCAGTCAGCGTCACCTCAGCACAAAGTTAGTGTTGTTTCTTGTCCTGTAGTCCCTTATTTATGTGATATTAGAGCCCATATCTTTTTGCATGCAGGAAAACATTTGTTTCATGTACTTGAGTTCTCATTCAGTGTGAAAAAAAATTTGGAATTGTAACTCACTGTAAGTACCCTAATGGTAAGGAATTAATGTGCACTTTGTTTTGTATGTCTTTAAATCTCCTATGTTTTGTTCTTTGTGGGAAATTTCCTTCATCAGATTAAAATTATGATTTTGCTTACTGGTATTAAAATTTGCCATTAAACCATGAGAAATGTAAGGGTATGAATGGTATCTCATTTAACATTGCACAGAAGACAATGTTTAAGGTTTTTTCATTCATGCACAACTAGAAGGATGAATTGAAGCTTGGGAGCGTAGTTAAATGTAACTAGACTGAACAATTGAGTGTAGTTAAAACAACATTCTATGGTTGAATTTGCAAGAGAAGAACCAGATCTCTCTGAGAGCATCCTTGACCTGGTGCAAGGCAGGACCAGAGTCTGGCGTGCTTTATGATGTGATGGGAACTTTGTGATTAGGGATCTACCCAAAAACTAAGAAAATCTCTGCTTGAATACAGAAGCACAACAAAACAAGCCACTGGGGCCTCTCGTCGATCCATGAATCCATGTTTCTAGGGGTTCTGTACCTCTGCCTGTATGGTGGGCAGGTGACTGACTTCATAGTCACACATTTGTAGGATTCGCCGTGTCGTTAGTATGAACTGACCTGGGGGCCAGATTCACGGAGCAGTTACGCAAGCACTTACGAACGTGTACATCTTTCCTCAATCTTTGGCGGCTTTGGTTACATTTATTAAACAGTTTACAAGCATGAAAACTTGTCAATCAACTGTTGTTATTGTTATAAACAGCCTCCTGGTGCTTCGGAGCTCATTAACTGTTTAATAATTGTAAACAAAGCCGCCAAAGATTGAGAAAAGATGGACAGGTTCGTAAGTGCTTGCATAACTGCTGAGTGAATCTGGCCCCTTGTGCTTTTGAGCCTCACTTTTTGGGTTTTGAATTTAACCTCTCTGTTTTTATTAAGATAAGTGTGGTGTTGTTTCACCTGTGCCCCCTGCCTATTTATCTTTGGAATCTACTTGGTGTAAACATCAGAGGCTAATGACTTCATTATGCCAGCAAATTTTAGAAATATCATGAGAACAATAGTGTTAACGCTCAAGAGAGAACTGGACAAGATTCTACTGGAGTTACCAGATCAGCTTCTGACAGACGAGACCATCACAAGAGGTGGCTGGCTATAGGCTCAGGGTGCAGGAGAAAAAACTCTTGAAATTGGCAGTGGGTAAATCATCAGGTAAACATGTTTCTTGATGTTGTTCTTGACTTTGTTGACTCATCAGTGTCATGTGTCATGTTTGAGTACTTTTCTCTAAAGGCTGTATTTGTTAGTTCTGGCCCTGGGTAATTGGGTCTTCAAACAGAATGAAGTTGAGTGTGGCCTCAGACCGGGCTCGGGGAGTAGAACTCCCTAGACCCTCTCCAGGTATGAATGCTTTACAATGTTTACCAGGTTTGCTGGTGTTTAGTCTCTGCCAGAATTTGCATGTCTGCTGCTGTTTCTTTCCCTGCAGTGATAACTTAATTGCCTACCTTTTATCATGGACCTATTCTGGTTAAAATGATTTATTCACCTTGTGCACTATATTGTTTACCCGGTCACAGCTTTGCTCCATTATCTCTCTGCCTCTTATTAATTTCACACTGATGCCTTGTTTATTAATGTCTTCACTTCGACCTCCTCTTCTAAGGCATGCTTCTCGCAGCTACTATGGTGGGTGGTCTAATTTTGTCAGCCACATGCCTACCTTCATGCTAATGATCTGTGACAGTACACATCCATAACTGCCGCTTTCTCGGCAATGTCATGCTTCATGATCCTGGCGTAGGGCATCTGAAGGTCAAATTGGATCATTAGCCTCCTGTTACTTGCCAAATCTGCCATACTTTTACTAAGGTGTGTTATCTCTAGTATCAAATTTCTACTAGTGAAAGTTGGCCCTCTTGTTGCGTGTGCTCCAATTCATTTCATTCTTGTGGTCCTGCTTTGTGGTGTTCTCAAGAGTAAGTTTGTTTTCCTTTTGTTGAGTTTTGTTGTGTTTGTACCATTGGAAGTTAGCTAGGGAAGTGGTTGATGGGGTCATGGTTAGAAATAAATTATTTTTCTTTACTGCAGATGAAGCTTTGAGTAGAATGAAATGTTTTTTCTGACAGGTTCCTTGGATGCTCCCTGTTCCTGCCCTTTCTATCCTATCTTTCTCAAGGGCCAGTGAGTGGTATTGTCAGCTCCTCTCATCTTTCTTATAGTACCTAGTACTGGCGTCAGGTAGTTGTCACCATAGTTGGTAGTTACTAGTTATGTGTAATTTAAAGCAGCAATTAGCTATTCACACAATCCCAATGAATGTTTGAAGAGGGTGTTAAGGAGTTTTTTTTTTTTTATCATAGGGAGGTGTCTCTTGGTTGACATAGCCTTACCACTGTCTTTATGCCCCTAAGTACATGGCTAAATGATTTACAAAGTTCGGTCTGTAGGTGGCACCTAAAGTTGACTAGAGCTGGCCGCTTGGCTAGTGTCCTGGGTGAACCTATGGCCCTTGCGAGGGGTAACACCTGAGGTTCTTAGAAGATTCATGACACTTGGTGCCCCATTTTTCTCTGCATCCATTGTCCAAAGAACAAACAACTGTGTTTGTCTGCTTTAATCATTCTTATTGCTGTCATTACTTAACAGCTTTATATTCGTTGCCTTGTTGGGTTGAATGTTATACACAGTAGGCACTTCTATAGTTTTATTGATTAAGACAACAAGGTGTATAACTGGCCAGTCGAGGTCCTAACCTACTCTGGGTGTGAGAGAGAACTGAGCCTGCTACAAGCACGGCTGGTGCTCCTCTGTCTGGCATGACGTCGGAGGCCTACTCGCCTGTGATTGGTTATGTCTCAACCGCCATATTATTTGACTATAACATTTATTACAGGTGAAATATCTCTGCAATTGATTTAATTTTTGTTTTGTCTTGCACAGGTGAAAAGCTTACGGGAAGAGAACATGAGCCTGCGATCAATGTATGGGAGCGGAGTGGTAGGTGGGAACTTGGGTCCATCGTCTCATATGCCTGCGCAGCCATCACCACTCTTTTACCCATCTACCATGTCACAGAGCTTGCACAATGGAGATGTGGATCCCCAGGTGCTTTGTTTTTTGTTTAGCTTGTGTGTTTTTGTTTGCCCTTTTTTGAATTAGGGTATTTTTGATGTTTAAAAGCAATGCCTTGATTTACATAACTATAATATGGTACATAAATGGTGAAGCAAAAGGATTGTATAGTATACTAATTCATTAATTAAAATTATGTTTATGTAATCAGTAGGTTGTGATTAAAAGTAATATCATACATAAATAACAGAAAATACCATTAATAACAAAAATTTGTTTTTAAAAAATGAATTGAAATACAATATTGTTCAAATACAATATGAATTGAAATACAATATCCTGTCTTACTGGGATTAAAGCTTCAAATGGATATAACAGTGAGTATCTACAGTAGTTTAATTTGAATGTTTTATTTATAAATGTTTGTAGATTTATGGTTGGATTAGTGTTCGCAATTTTACAGTGTAGCCGAGTCTGATTATGTTCTTTGGTCGCTCGGAATAGTCATAAAAGCCTAAGTAGTATGGCATGAGTTGATTTTTCTTCTTATATATATACTGAATAGAGTATTTGATATGTCAATTTTGCAAAGGTACATCATAGTAAAATGGGGCAGGGTATTCTATAAATGGAGAAGTGTATTAAGTAATTTTTAAAGAAATCATCGCCATTAACTACAGTACAGTACTGTAATAAGGCTAGCTATTCTTGATTCTTATGTTTAGACTAGCCAAACTAGGTGTTGAAATAATATTCTTTTAGATTTGGATAGATAAAGGAAATAAATATAAAGAAATAGCATGTACGACTTGCCCAGATGTCAGAGTTCCGCTCCTTAAGGGGACATAACCTTGAAAATTCAATAAAGTGAAAAGTTGTTCAGAAGTTGAAACGACAAAGACCGTCCTGGACCATTATCAAGTCATATGAGCTGATAATGGTTCAGGACGGACGGAAACGTCATCGTTTCTTCGTCTTGTGGTGTGTGGTTTGGTCAACAGACTTAAATCCTTGTTGTTTTTTGTTTTTATGCACATCTCATTAGAGTAGTGGTACCAAACATAGCGAGTTTAAATGAGAGGTTTGATATTGAGCAGCAGGGAGCAAGGATAGGAGTTTATGCTGCCACTTGCATATTTTAATTAATACTTAATATAATTAAGATCTTGTAATTCTTTGTTGATAAAATGCTGGAGGAAGCTCATTAAGATTTCCATTATTATTTTTATTTTTAGGTAAATATGCGCTCTAGTCGAGGTCCACCACAAAGGCCCTTCAGCATGTTTGAGCCTCGACAGGGGCCTCCTAATGTCTCGACCCAGTGTCACAGCTTGGATCACACAAGAACGGCTTCTTATCAGCTTGGCTCTGTGGTGAGTTCTCTCACTGAACCAAATTGTATTGAATAAATACAGCAAGGTATAGTGTAACAACATTTACAGTCAATGTGCGCCTTAACCCTTTAAGGGCTAATGCTTGTCAAAGCCATAGAATGCTATCAGATTAAAAAACTAATGGCCTTTCTTATCAGCGAATGTCTGGTGAATATGATAACACAAGAACAAGAAGCCCAAGCTTGGAGCCATCGGAAACTACTCCCCTCAATCCTTCCTATGCTCTTCCATCTCAGGAAGAGGTAAGTAAAATAGGTTTCCAAATATTTTTAAAGAATAAGGTATATACTGTTTATATCTTCCTCAAGGGGGGCTACTTTAGGGTATTCTCTTTTGCGTTCTTGTTTTCATGGTATCTAGTGAGTGCCTATTCAGGTATATTTCAAATTTTCAATACTGTATTGTTGTCTCCTGTCTTTTACAATGTACTGTATCTATGAGCATCTTTATGATTGTAACTTTACTGTTGCCTGAACATTTGTTCTGTGTTCACCTAGAATTTACCTTGGGAGGGTCCCAGGAGTTATTCTACCCCCAAAGCTCAGCCTGGGGCCAGACTTGACTTGAGATAATTTGGTCCAGCAGGCTGTTAGCTGAAGTGACCCGCAGGCCCACATATTCACCATGACCCGGTTGATCCGGCATTTCTTGTAGAAACTTATTTGCAGGCGATGAGTCACAATAACGTGGCTATAGTAAGTTGACCAGACCACACACTAGAAGGTGAAGGGACGTCGATGTTTCGGTCCGTCCTGGACCAAAACGTTGTCGTCCCTTCGCCTTCTAGTGTGTGGTCTGGTCTACATAGAAACTTATTTAATTGCTTCTTGAAGTTCAGTTTTGTTCCAGCAATATTTCTTAATCTTGCTGGGAGAGTATTGAACAGCCATGGACCTCTGATGTTCATACCCAAGCACCACAACACTACAGAGGTGTTGTTAAGATGTGACAAATAGTGGACAAATATCTCGTGCTTTGATTATGTGTTGGGTGAGAAGTGTTAGTTTTTGCAGCATAGGGTAAAATTACTAACAAATAGCAAAAGTAATTTTTTTCATAGGCTGATTTTCCTTCCTTCAGGTTGTTAGAAAAACTGAGGTGATAACAAAACGAATACAAGAACTCCTCATCTCTGCACAAGAGGGACGTCAGGAATCTTTCATGCCGTGTGCCGATCAGATCCATTCCGCAGTACTAGACATGGATGCCATCTTCCCGAAGGTGAGTCGCATAAATATTCAGAGCAAGTATTTTAGAATCTATTTTGTTTGTTTTACCTCTAGAACAAACCTAAAAATTTTGACCTTAATGGGGAAATAGATTCTTGGAATATAATTGATTGGCTCCTAAAATCATTCAGAATATCTAAATACATATATTGTGATTTTCACATTGATGTGTGCTTTATTTATTAATGTGTATGTGGTTTATACATTGATGTGTAGCTTTCCTATTGATATGTGACTAATACATTGATGTGAAACTTATATATTGATGTGAGTCTTATAGACTGGTATGTAACTGGAACTTTATCAAGTAGCGACGAGACTTGAAACATCATCACTTTCATTTTATGTCACCACATTATTGTGATTTATTCTCTACATAGCAATCACTATTCAAAACATTAAATTAATGTTCGTATACTGATAGGAGGCTTGGGGCCAGATTCATGAAACAGTTACGCAAGCACTTACAAACCTGTAAATTTGTTCTTAATCTTTGGCAGCTTTGTTTACAATTATTAAACAGTTAATGAGCTCCGAAGCACCAGGAGGCTGTTTATATCAATAACAACAGTTGATTGGAAAGTTTTCATGCTTGTAAACTGTTTAATATATATAACCAAAGCCGTAAAAGATTGAGGAAAGATGTACACGTTCGTAAGTAATACACGTTCGTAAGTACTTGCGTCACTGCTTCGTGATTCTGGCCCCTGGTCGAGGACCGGGCCGCGGGGATGCTAAGCCCCGAAATCATCGCAAGGTATCCTTGTCTTTCTCCTAATTTATTTCCTCCCATTTTTCAAAAATATAAATTCCCTTGACACTTTTTCTACTGTAGATGATGGGCAAGGATTCAGCTTTAGGGCATGCTAATAATAGTACAGAGATACTCGTTGTCTTCTATTTAACATGACACAGAGATCACACTAACGTGATGCATCAAATGAACAAATCCACAAATCCAAGAAATTTGGTTTGAACCCTTTTAACCCTGTCGTAGCTCAGTCGATTAAGGCAGTGTCTGGGATGCTCTTGGACGCAGGTTTAAATCCTCGTCACGGCCCTTGTGGATTTGTTGTATTTAACATATTGAGGCGACATCGAGGTATGTGAGAGGTTATTTAACGTAGACCACCTCTTTTATTAATTTATTACAACATGGGGTGTGAGAGGCATCAGTTGGAAGAAAAAAATGACTAATGTATTAGATCATTCATTAGATAGATATGGGAGCATATGGGAGCCGGTTGGCCGAGCGGACAGCACACTGGACTTGTGATCCTGTGGTCCCGGGTTCGATGCCGGGCGCCGGCGAGAAACAATGGGCAGTTTCTTTCACCCTATGCCCCTGTTATCTAGCAGTAAATAGGTACCTGGGTGTTAGTCAGCTGTCACGGGCTGTTTCCTGGGGGTGGAGGCCTGGTCGAGGACCGGGCCGCGGGGACACTAAAGGCCCGAAATCATCTCAAGATAACCTCAAGATATTAATAAATGTAAATAGCACTCTTCCATTATATCAGTGACAGTATACAGCATCACATGATCAGGCGTTCAAAGGTCTTCATGAATTATCATATATATAGTCACTCCCATCTTACAAGCCAAGTCTTGTCTTTTGCCGTCTCTGGGGCCTGACGGCTGAGTGGACAGTGCTTGTGATTCGTATTCCTGAGGTTCCGGGTTCGATCCGCAGTGGACGCGGAAACAAATGGGCAGAGTTTCTTTCACCCTGATTGCTTCTGCTGACCTAGCAGTAAATAGGTACCTGGGAGTTAGACAGCTGCTATGGGCTGCTTCCTGGGGATGTGTAACAAAAAGGCGGCCTGGTCGAGGACCGGGCCGCGGGGACGCTAAGCCCCGAAATCATCTCGAGATAACCTCAAGATAGTACCATATCCTGGGAATTGTTGACATTTGGTCCTCATTTTCTAACACATTCTTGTATTATTTCCTCCAATCTTCCTGGTCTTCCTCTACTTCTTCTACCCACAAATTTACATCTATACACTTCTTATTAATGTATAATTAAAAACATGTCCTGGTACACTTGTCTCAGTCTTGTTGTATACTGACTTATATTTCACAGCTCTTAAGTGACTTTTGAATTCCTAATACTACACATGCTTCTCAGAGTATCCATTGCTACTACAGTATTATTCTATTCTATTCTTCTATTCTATTCTATTCGGCAGCTTCTATTTATATCCAACCGAACTCACTCATGTACAGTATATAGGTTTGATGTCATGTTAAAAGCTCTTGAATGAACTAATTTTGTTTTGTGCTCCTCAATATCGGTGATTTTTAATTTGTGTATTTACGAACAGGAAAATCAAAATAAATTTTGTGGAGTCAAGAAATTGTTTAAAAGGTGAGGTAGTAAATGGTTAGATGTTAACCAGTTTTGTCTCTGTTACACACAGAAATCACAATAGCGTGATGCATCAAATGAACAAATTCACAAGGGCCAAATCCACAGTTGGTTCGAACCCTCGCCACGGCCTTTGTGGATTTGTCCATCTGTCCCTCTTGTTACAGACAGCACTCTTCTCTTTGTTTGCTACAGTGTAATCAAAGCTTGTATTTATGCTATATGTAATGAAGCTTGCAGCGCTGCTTTGATAAGGTTGCATTTATAATACCTTTTGTCAGTCCCGTTTTCTGTGAATATTAAAAAGCTTGACGATAATTATCTTGTGTATTTCACCAGTTGAGAATTATGTATGGTGGAGTAACTGTTGCCTCATTTAACCTCTTTATACACCACTAAATACTCCAGGCAAGGAATATACTGTATGTTACTACAGGTATTTGTAGATTTATAGTAATTAGCAAGATGCATTGTTTACTGTTGTTGTGACATACTCTCAGTTGCTTAATAAGCTGTATGTGTAGGTATACAAACACACACACACACACATGCGCGCACGTGTATGTACATATGTATAGCACACCCATTTTTGTTACAGTATACTACTAAGTTTGTATATCTTTAAAATTTGTATCTCATTGTTTGTTGTTGCCATATCAGTATCTCACACAGTTTTTCTTGGCACCATTGTGTACAGAATATATGAATTTTGTTTAATTATTAGTTTTATATAACCTTACATATTGATTTTAGTTATTACACTTCTAATAATTTCCTCTGCAATTAGGCTCGGTGCTCTTCTGGGGTGCAGGGAGCACTGCGGCAATTGGTGAGCAGTGCTGGCAGACTGCAGAGTGAGTGCCGTGGACATCTGGCTTCACACGCCCACACCCTCGACCCAAAGTTTGTTACCCAGCAGGTTATACAGTGTGCTTATGATATAGCCAAAGGGGCAAAGGTGTTGGTGACACACTTTCAGTGAAAGTACTGATTATATTAATATATATTTTATTTAGATTCTTCTGTCTTGAAAGATAGGAAATAGTATACTTCCAGTTGAATAATAATAAATAATAATAATAATAATAATAATAATAATAATAATAATGTGAAATGTTTGCAATGGCACGGGTCATGTTCCTCCTCCTGTTGCACTGCAGTCCCAATTCTTCTTCTTCATGCCACACACACAAGACTATTCCCAGTGGACAATTGTGGTTGCTTTAACGTCAGTCTGACGTCGTCCACCGATAACGCTTGGTGTTAAAGCAAGCAAAATGACCCAGTGGGTTGTAGTAGAACTAGAACACCTAAGTCTTAATGGCATTGTCTGAAGAGTCTGTTGGCTGTGAGTGAGCAAGTGAAAATACTAAGGAAAGTATTTCATCATATTTTATAATTGTTGTTTATTATTGTCTTCGCTGTCCTTGGCATCTTCTTAGTGAAATAGGTAGCGTGCTTTTTATGCAAAATGATGTAATGTATATCAGTGTAAATGTAGGCGTCATGGGAAAAAAAAAAAGAGCCGACGTGTTTCTATGGCTGATTTCAAAACCAACAACTTACAATCAAAATGCTTATTTGATTTACAAGAAGAAGAATGGAGCTTTATTGTGAATATGATGAGATAGATGGAGACCTATGTTCATATACATTTTAGAATTATCAAAGAACGTTAAAACATTAAAGAATTTTGCAAGCATTTCACTCAAACGTATTGAGATATATGTTATGTTTCACTAATTAACCTGGCAAAAGGAGAGAAAAATTTGCAAGAATTCAACTGTAAGGAATCTCCCTGCTTATACTTGAATGTGGCAGCAGGAGAATCTGCCATAGTAATGATTTGTAATGTCCCTTATAGGGACTTTGAATAATTACTCTTAGAACAAATTGCTTATACATATTGCAATATCAATGCATTTTCTACATAGTTTTTTAAATGCATTTCCAAAAGCAAAATAGTATATATGACAAAGAAAAATTTGGTGCTTAAGTAACGAGCGGTAACTGTGTATAATCGGCCCCGTTCTCTCAGTCTGACTCCCAAGTAAAAAAATAAACTGTTCTGCCTGACCAGAAATGTACGAATCCAAGCAGCGCTATCGAGGCCGGTGCATAGAAAAGATCAATATTACGGTGCTATAATTTTTACTAATACGTTACATTTTTAATGGAGTGGTAAATTCCGTAATAGGTGAGAGGACGGGTTATAATAATAGCGTATTTGGCTACAAGAGACTGGTTGCGTGTAGACTGTGACTTATGGTGGTGCCTTTATGACCAAATTTCAGTTAATCGTTTGAGAGTGGTGATGTGCAGTTTCACTGAAAATATTATTTATGGTAGTAAAATTAGTTGTATTGATTTACTTGATAATGCAATTATACTCGGGAAATTGCTTGCTTGTTGAGGGGATAATTACAGTGTGATGGCAGTCTATTGTTAACCTGCCTGTATTTCCAATATATCAGTGAATGATTTGAATGCAAAATTTGTTAAAAAGAAAGTTTGCTTAATTTTTAGTGTAGTAAAATGTTTTAAATCATAATTGTTTAAGAAATACATATCATGATACAGTACTGTATAGGAATTGGGAAAAATAAAAAACATGCTTGAATGTCAATTATGTTTTTAAATGTATGGTATATACTGTATTCTGTGCATTGAGAATTTTGTCCGAGAAAGTCTATGACTCACAGCAGTAATTCCAGAATCCTCTAAATAATGAATGTGCTAAATAACCCGAGGCTTGTGTATGTGGGGCATATTGGCCCTGAGGCGCAGCACTATTTGGTTACTGTATATCATAGGGTAATGTGACGACATTTATGCAAGCAGTAGTGTACGTCTTTGGCTAACAATCCGGGATTCTAGGTTTGATTCCCGGGTGGATCAGAGTCGGCTGTGTTTCCTTTCACCTGATGCCTTTGTTCGCCTAGCCGTAAAATAGGCACCCAGGAGTTAGACAACTGTTGTGGGTTGCATCCTGGGAAAAAGGACATTAGAAGGGACCTCTGTTAGTCTTAACAGACTTCCTGTCCCAGATTGTGGAAAGTCATACTTTCCAGTGTGGAAAGTGTGGAAGCCAAATAAGTGGAGTGCCTCATGATATTATTGTTCTAAATAGCTCAACTTTTGTTGGGTCTATATTCATCATACCCACAATCATGATGTTAGGTTTGGGGTTCATTATTCAGGCTATTTTCAAATTCCGAGCGAGCATTCCTTATTGTTTACTGTGGTCTGCTTTCCGGTGATGCACAGAACATTGCTACTGTTAGAGATGGTATGCAATTACTGATTTCAGCTTCAGTTATGAAATGTTTTCATAGCAAAAAGGATTCACTGTTTGAAAGAATATTGATGTTTTCAGTAATTAATTTATTGTATACGTTGGTCCCCACATTCATTAAAGGCTAGAGTATGCATAATTATCGTTAAGCCACAGCCATAATTAAAGTTGTTTATTTTAAGGGTTAGAAATATTGAAGATTGTGAAAGATAGCTCATGGCAGCTAGGTTGAGGAGGCGTGGTCGACGACCGGGCCGCGGGGACGCTAAGCCCCGGAAGCACCTCAAGGTAACCTCAAGGTAGGTTAAACTGCTGGAATTAATGGCAGGTAAGCTAAAGGTAAGGAAATTATGAGGAGACGGTGCAAAGCCAGTATGACTATACAGTATAGCACTTGGAAGGAAAATGAGGAGAAGGATCTGGGATAGGACGGAGGGAAGGAATGGGGAACCCATATTATGCAGCGTGATATCCCTAGAGCACTGGGCCCAATAATAAAGTTCAGAAAGTATGAGAAAATATTGAAGCTGTATGATGGGATCCAATTCAACATACATGTGATATCATTGTACTTCAGAAATGATCGTATTGAGGTTCAGCTATTTGGTGCCACTTCTCGACCTTCAGTCGACTGGAGCACGTGATCATAAGCCCACTGGGCTCTAATGTATTTACAATGAAAGATGCGTATGGAGTCGGTCATGATTGGCAGCCCTAAAGAAACGTGAGAGTTTCCTAGAACTAACATGTAAAGATCAATCCTGATCATGGATTATCAGTCTAGTAACTAGTTGATGTAAATTACATAAAGTAATTGGTCTTGAAATATTACCATTTATGAAAATTGGTGTATAATTTTATGATATTGCATTACTATTTCATAATTCTAGAAATTCACTGGTGCTTATGATTGTTCTTAATGTATGCACAGACATTTTTATCTTTATAATTAGACATTAGACTTGATATGAATGAGGGAAATATTACTGGTAGCATTTTTCATATGGTGTACCCTAAATGACCAAGTCTTTATAAAAGCAATAGTGATATTGTTGATCATGTAGATGATGTAAATTGCCATTTTTGTACTAATTGTGAAGTTTAAACATTTGAATCATGTACAGTAGATGTTGATCATTTCTTATGATTTCACTGGTGAGTAATAACAATTTTATAGTATTGAATCGAGTATTTATGAAATATGAACTTAAATTTGAGGAAATTTTTGTTATATGGGATCAAATAATTATCCAAATTTGTAATTATTTTGAGTTAGTGATATTGTGAATGCTGACTGAGTTATCAGGGAATTAGAGGTTTCATGAAATTTATTATCATAATGTTATTGTTTTCACTACTAATCATGCCTTCATTTGATAAGTTTAAGTATGCAAATGTATTTATGGAATGTATAATAGTTTCATGGGTTGTGGAGGGCACTCGTTGGGAAAGGTTGAAAAGGTGATAAAGAAAAAAGTTTTAACAAAGATAGTTTGGTATATAACTGAGCATATAATAATTGTAATATAACTGAGGTATATAATTATATGGTATATAACAATGATAGTATGATAGTATTATAATTGTATGGTATATAAGGTATATATATATGGTATAAATTAATGAAATGCATGAAAATCTTAATAAAGAAGTCATTGGCAAAGTTAAAGCCTTTCATAGCACCATGAAACACTAGAATAGACAAATAATTGAAGCTGCGGGAGTATTGGCCCTCATGCAAGGCATCTTCTGCTTATATTGGTCTGTTCCTACTCGTGTATTTGTTAATCAACTCTTGAAATTGCACAGCTAGTTTGTTTGATATTGGAATCTTGCTTCACAGACTTGCAGTACTAATTTTAATTAGTTTTTATAATTTCAAAATAATTTGTTTTCCATTTTAAATCCATTGTCATATTTTATCTTGGTTGATCTTTTTTAACTATTTGTTGATGTATAAGTGTGGGTGCATTGAATACATGGTAATTTTTAAATAAATGTCCCACCCTACTCTCATCTGTCTAGAGACTGTACCTAGTATTTTCTTAGTGTCTGTCCATAAAGGTCCAACGACTTGGGTTGGATGGTAGAGCGACGGTCTCTCTTCATGCAGGTCGGCGTACAATCCCCGACCGTCCAAGTGGTTGGGCATCATTCCTTCCCTCCGTCCCATCCGAAATCTTTATCCTGACCCCTTTTCAGTTTTATGTATTCGTAATGGGTTGGCACTTTCCCCCTGATAATTCCCTCTCTCCATAAAGGAGGCTCCTAATGCTCCAAATAAATTATCATCCTTTTCTATACATTTTGACTAAAATTGACATTTATTGTATGGTGTCAAAAGGTCTCTGCATAGCTCAAGAGGAGCCTCTTTAGAGTAAGACAGAATTAAAGGGTAGTCTTAGAGTTGTTGTTACTAATACTGCAGTTCTAGAAGCAAGTCCCAGTACCTTCTTGGCTTTACAGTATTTCACAAATTTAATTGTCAAATTCTTGTTTTTAATTGCTTACTAATTGTGCCTCTCGGATCCTTTTCGCAATTGTATTTCATAGTTTCAAATATTGTTTAGTTAGTATATTCTACTTTGTCTCTTCATAGGTTCATAACCGTACACTTGTTAGCACTGAACTGCATATTTGTATTTTCATTTTTTGAATGTCGATTAAGGCCTTCCGGTGAGGTGTGGTAAATAGCCTTCCTGAGTTAGCCCTTTAATTTCTGATGGTTCCTGTCACGTTTCCGAGTTACCTGAATTTGTTATTGGTAAGCTTATCAATGTTGTCATTCGCTCTCGTATCTAATTAATTTTTCCATATGATAAACTGTGCAAAGTTTCAGTGCAAAGCCATTGGACACTTTGCATTTTTCTGCATGTTACAGAACAGTAATAACAAGAGTAGTCAATATATATCCTCATTACCTAGCCCCTTCACTAAACATTGAATACAGGTACACACACAATTGTTGCAACATGTTAGTATGCTAGACCTATCACGCAGCTTATGTGAGACGTGTGTGACATCTGTTATCCACTTTAACACTACAGGTACTGAAAATTGTTATGTACATTTAAATCACATTCACATGATATATCTATGAGAAAATATTGAGGGGATCGACCCCGCATCGTGAGAAGATCATGGATGTGGGCTCAGTCCCATTGTATGGCTTCAGTATTTGTCCTGTACATTATTATCCTTTCATGGTGATTTTAAACTTTGTTTTCTGTTAAAGTTGGTGCATTGCACCATGTGTGTTAAATTCCTCCCGGTTAATAGCTCCTGCATGAGAAGAATCGGCTTAATCCAACTTTATTTTTGAATTGGTTGACATACTGTACTTGCGAAAGCATTGCAGAGTATTCTTAATATTGTGAGTAACAATATGTCTTACAAGTATTTGTATCCTTTTATGGATTATGGAAATCATATATATATATATATATATATATATATATATATATATTGAAGTAGGTACCTCTCCAACACACAATATCAGGCTCAGCAAAGGCCAATAATGAATGTTTAGTATTGGGGATCATATTATATTATTTGGACATTACACAAGTAAGTATAAGTCTTACAAGTTTATTAAAACAAAATATTAATGCAGTCTGAATAGATGTGTATGTATGTTTATATTTTTACAGCACAAACACTATTGTATTACTAAACATTGTGTCTTCTGTCACAGCTAACATGAGAAAGTGCAGGTGGTCTGTTTTTGCATGCGAGGCAGCTCCTGTTGATTGCAATTGACATTGGCTCTTGTGTATCTAGCGATCCTATATGTATTACATCATCCATCAACCTGTTCCGTAAGTTGACAACACCTTCTCGACACCAGTATTAAACCCAGTTCATATATGAATTTAAACTTACCAGTTTGTACCCATTATTGATATATATTCATATAAATATATATATATTACCCTATTGTTAGCGTATTTCATCCATTTGTTTAGTAAAAGGTACTTAAATCATGTTCTGTTGCCCTTTGCCTTTCTACAGAACATAAATATAGTTTTTTTAATATCTCTTCATAAGGATGGTTCATAATTCCTGGGGTGAAGTTTGTCAAACCTTTCGTGCTTGTGTTCAAGGTAATTTGCTTATTCTGTAGTAGTGTCCAAAAGGGAGTTAAATAATCTAAATTGGGCCAAATAAGAGAATGATTATGTTGAAGAATAACATTTCCAGTACACGTCTTGCGCTAACATTCCTAGATATGAATCATAATATCCTATTTGCTTTATTTTGAACATTTATACATTAATATTGTTTTTTGACTTGAGATCCGTAACATTCATGACGACCAGATTTGTTTACATTAAGATTTTAGAATTTCACCGTTATTCAACTGATATCTGGTAACTATTATAATTGATTTTTGGCTCAGAAGTTTACATATATCAGCATTAAACTGTATCTGCCAATTCATCTAGTTTTGTCTGAAATCATTCTGTTCAAATGTTGAGTCTTCATCTGGATTTATTTTCTGCCCCTACTATCGTCTGGTAATTTACTAGTATGGTAAATGGACCATTAATTCACTCGTGTCTAAGTCATTTACATGTATACAGCATATGGTAAATGACAGAGATTCCAGGAAAGTTGCAAGGCATTCATTGTGTTACAGAATGTAACTTAGACTACCCTATCCATGGTGTAGTTCTGTTTTCTTTGCAGTAACATTCACTACATAATTGATGAGTCACAATAATATGGCTGAAGAGATGATAATGAAACCACACATCAAAAAAATGGAGAAACGGCGACATTTTGGTCCGTCGTGGACCATTAATGATCCAGGACGGATCCAATCATGGTCATTTCTCCATTTTGTGACGTGTGGTTTGGTCATCAAAACATTCACTACATATATATATGTTGTTATCACCCCTTTTGCTACTAGCATAGGGAAATGCATCAGCCTTGATAAACTATATTGTTTCCCCGTTTGTAATGTTTTAGGTATTAAATATTAAAATTATCACTGCCATTATGTGGTTCTACCATCCACACAACACCAGTCGTCCTATTACTTTGTGACCTGGTGTACAAGGCTTTCTGTAAATTGCTACATATAATAATATATAATACTGGAATTGGTTTGGCAGTGTTTGGGTTAGGAAGCCTACTAGACTTACCCAGGCCCCCACCCTAGCCAACATTTTTCATGCCCCAGGATACAACCCATAACAGTTGAATAACTGGCAGGTACCAATGTATTGCTAGATGAATAGAGGGCTTTCCTTATATCTTGAGGTTATCTTGAGATGATTTGGGGGCTTAGCGCCCGAGTGCTGAATACACGAATGTTTATAAATATTTCAACATTACAAAAATGAAAGTATGAAAATAATTGGTCTACATAGCTGCAAAAAGTAAATAAATATAACGTTCATATTTATCTGTTAGATAATTTGACACATAAAAGTAATCACGAACATAGCAATTATTATTTAGAGTGATTGGGTGGGTGGTTCACCAAGTTGATCTCTGGTTAGTCTCCTGATAAGCTGTACTCACACTGTGTTCATGTATTTCAAAATTATCATCATCACTGTGCAAAAAGAATGGTTAAGGAAGTGATAATTGTAAAATCCAAGATGAGATGCTGTGTTTTAGCATTGTCGGAACATTTGCACTGAAGTGTTAACTATACTCTTCTATATTTTGACAGAAAATATGCGAAGCATTTGTGTATGCCTTAATCCCCTAACACTGTTAAATGTGATATCACATAAGTGCTTATGCATTTACACCAGATATCAAATTGGCTTTGTCCTAATTATTTCAAATTTTACATGTTTGACAATTTACACACAGACATGTGCATGAATGCACCCTATAGTAACATACATTGAAGTTGGGTTAAAAGCTGAAGCACGGTGCTCTACATTTTTGACACTCAAATGAGGGAGGGCCTAGGTTCATTCCCTGTGCGGAATAGAAATAGTTGGACATGTTCTCTTTCACTTTATAACTTTTCACCAAACAGTAAAATAGGGACTGGGGAGTTAGGCAACTGTTGTTGGGTTACACCCTGAGGGAAAGGTTAATAATTGGCGTAGGACGACCTCGATGAGCCTAACTACAGATTTCACATCCTAGACGATGGGAATTTAACACGCAGAAGTACGTAATACTATTGAGCTGTTGAGTAACTGGAAGAGTTGATATTGTAGTGATGACAAGAGAGCAATCATATTTTTATCATAGCTTTTCCTTTAGCAATAGACAATTGCGGTTCTACTTGTAAATTTCATTCCTGTGACAGTCAGTATCCATTTTATCCAAAAATTTGGAGTTCTTGTTGTGCCTTTCCGGTGGAGCATTTTCAAAGCTATCTTTAGTGTGTTAAATGCTTTACAGAATTCTGCAGAGAAGTGCTTGTAGCACTTGGTTTAAATAATCTTGTGTGTTGTTCAGTTTGCAAAGTCTGAACATTGAAAGTTAGGATGAATAATTACAGCTGTAAAGTTCATAATTGGATGCTGCAGTTATAATCAGGTCTTCCAGATAGTGTTCACTTAGGGTATGTGACAAGTGATATTATTGGTTCATTATATGTTGTGGATGGGTGATCATGATTGTTATAGACAAATAGTGAAACATTCATGATTGTAAATAACTGCAGCATTCTGGAACTTGCTTGGACCATTGATATGTACAATCCCTAATTTCTCATCCAAGCTATTTTTAAGTTATCTCATAAATTGTTCACGTTGTTTTGTTCAATGCTTCACTATAGACAAGGAAATGATGTCGGCTTCCTGAAATACCAGTCATTTACATTGGAACAAAACTTGTGTTCTGTGAAGTTGTGCTTTTAGTTTTCTTAATGACTAACCAAGAATAATTTTGGACCGAAGTCTTCCATATAGAGAACTTTGTTACTGCAGTTATTAAGAATCTACATCATAAGGTTTGGTTAATGTAATCAAGTTCTCTTAAGTTGACCTTTTTTTTAATCAATATTAAAAATGTTTGTACAAGTATTTGACACTTTCATTTAAGTGTTAAGGTATAATTTTGTTTGTGTAATATAATAAGTGTAATATATTCCTTTTTTTTATTATGAGTTAGATGAATTATCTGGATTTTAGGCTTTTTGTTTGTCATACATGCTAAGGTTATTATTTTTGTGTTTTAAAAATAGTTGCATATATTTTCAACTTGCAGATGTAATTTGTATTAATGAACAATAGGCAATGGAAATAGTTGCAGAAAATATTGTAGTGTTTACAAGTAATTTTGACTTATGCATTTGTTTTATGTTGAAATGTGCACAGGAACAGCATAAAGTCTATTTAGAGTTTATTTTTTTATTTTACTTGTAAATGGTTTACACAAGTTGACTTAAAGAGCAAGTAATTGTATTCCTACTGGAAATTTTGATTTACAGTTAGCTGAGTAAAGCGTTACAGTTGATGCTCTAATTTGTGTGATTGTTGGTTGGTATTTGTTAATGAATAATAAAATGATTCAATGCTGAATTTGTTTTTGGTAATGTAACAGTATTTTTCTTGTTATTAATTTAAAAATCATTGAACATTGTCAGTTTAGTAGATCGTGATGTTATTGTAGTTGTGAGAAAGATCATTGCAGAGTTAAGGCAACTTGCTGGAAAAGCATTACTGTTTTGTATCAAGAGAAGTAAATAAGTCTCGTTGCATCATTAGGTCTCATACTAATGCTAAACAGGTTGTAAGTGTCTCCTATTTAGACCTGAATTTACCTGAGGGCCACCCTATTTCTACTGGCGTCGATGGAGATAGGAAGCTGGTGGCTTGCCAGAGGTACTTGAAGAGACCTTGAGGGGTTGTAAGCCTATCAGGCCAGGGAGGGAACATAATCCTAGCTGCTAGATTAGGCTTGGAATGTTATTTGTTTTAGGAAAGTACTAATTTTGTCTGCAGATGAATTGTGTTAATAGCCAATGTATTTCCAGTAAGATACAATACTTAACCTCTTGCCAATAGGTAATTTTATCTATTTTTGTGAATTAACTCTTTACCTGTACATAGCCCTTCTCCCTTTATCGTTAATTAACATGAGAGTTTTGAATGTATTAGCATTTTATTTACCCGGATGTGTTGAATATTCAAGTGGTGCACCTTACACTGAATGATCTCCACTATTATCTGTATGTCAGGGATAACACCAGTGTCAATGTTCCATCTTCACAAGATGTTTTGGGCCTGCCATAGTGGTTTTCTGAGATTCTTGATAAATATATTTAATTCCAGGAGTCTGGGCTTGGTGCATGGGCATGTACTCTCCTCCAGGCCCAGACTGTATCAATGTCTAGTAGGGTGACATCTGACATTTAGTTGAATGGTGGTGTCACATTCGTGAAGAATTTGTTTGATGATCAATCATCCAATGTATTCAGGGGGGGTCACTGAAAACAGAATTGTATTGTATGTTGGAACTTTCACAGATTAAAAATTTATTGAAATACTATCGTCTTTGTGCAAGGGCCGAGTACATGGTGTAGATTTTGCATAGGAGAAAAAAATATTGTGGATTCCTCTCTACTTATGGCATTCTGCTGTCTTTGCTTCTTCTGGATTTGATACGACTTGCAATGTTAGATCAATTCTATTGATCCCAAGAATGACAAAGAAGGCAATGTAGAAAGAATGCATTTGAGATGTTCTGCGAATTGTTTTTGTTGCCTATGGAGGTAATGCATTTCCTTGTTCCAGTTTGCATCTTATTCTCTTTCTCCTTAGTGGTATGTGACATGCACATATTTCCAGTGCTGCTGTGCCTGTTTTCTCAAAGCACTGGTTTAAGTTTGCATTATCTAGCTGTCTTTTCTAGTATGTTTCTGTAAGGTCTTTGATTATTGCTTCCCAGGGAATTCATTTATTAAAAATGAATTTGCTGAATTCTTTTGGATTTGAAACTGGCTGCACAGGTGTATTGCACAGTGGTTATTTATTTTTCTCTCTCCCCTCTTCCAGCTTTTGCTGGGGCCCATAACTCTCATTCTTTCTTGATTTGTACTGATATTTCCTTTGTCTCCGACCTTTTTTCAGTCGCACATTCAGTGTTCTGCAGCCTGTGTCTTTGTGAGTAAATGGTATTCAGTCTGCTCCATTTATCTCCCCACAAATGTTCCACTTTGTCTTCCTGATCTTAAACACCTGCTGGACTCGTTGCCTGTGCCTGTGTTGGTTGATTTTAACTGTTGGCATATCCTCTGGGGCGATGTTCTGACAAACACCCGGGGCTATCTTCTGGAACCATTTGTCCTCTCTTTCTCGCCGTCTCTTCAATAGTGAATCTGATACTTTTGATTTCGTTCGCCTTATGTATTTGTGTTCTCGTATTGGCATTCTTTGGTGATATTTAGCTCCCTCTGATTATTTTGCACTTTGATGGTGCTACATAGCCTTCCCGGTTTGGTGCCTCCTTTTGATAATCACCTTACCTTATCTCACCGTGTCTTCTGAATTCTGGTGAACGTACTCATGTGGACTCCTGCACTTGCACCCTTTCCCATCTTGATGTTTCTCTCTGCTTGTCGTCTGTTTATTTAGATTACACATGGTAATTGTTATGGTCAACAACCTGCCATTTCCCCATCCTTGTTAAATTGTTCTCTTTTCACCGTCCCCTCTCCTTCCCTAGGTGGCAGTATTCCATGGGTGTTCACCCTTTGTGCTACTCTCTCTGACCTCTCCACTCTGCCTCTCCCTCGAGCTCTCCTCTTTCATGACACTGTATTCGATGCTGCCTTCTCTCTTGTATGTGAACAGGTGCATTAGCTGAAAGGAAATGTCCCGGACCATTTTTGTCTCGGCAATGATTGGAACCCCGAATTTTGAATTGTGCGTCGATAACTAACCCGACCATACTACCGGGTATGGAAACCAAATACATCACAGGATGGTTATTGCTTCCACAACCCCCAATGGGATGGGAATAGCGACCACTACACCCACAGAATGGGCAATACTACCAGCACATGTACTTGTATGTATGTATATATATATCTCTGTATCTCTCTCTCTATTTCTCTATCTATATATCTCTATCTCTCTATCTGTATCTATCTATCCCTCTCTCCCTCTATCTATCTATCCCTCTATCTATCTCTCTCTCTATCTATCTATCCCTCTATCTCTCTATCTATCCCTCTATCTCTCTATCTATCCCTCTCTCTATCCCTCTATCTCTCTATCTATCCCTATCCCTCTATCTATCCCTCTCTCTCTCTATCCCTCTATCTATCCCTCTCTCTATCTCTCTATCTATCCCTCTCTCTATCTATCCCTCTCTCTATCTATCCCTCCCTCTCCTCTATCTCTCCCTCTATCTCTCTATCTATCTATCCCTCTATCTATCCCTCTATCTATCCCTCTATCCCTCTCTCTATCTATCCCTCTCTCTATCCCTCTATCTATCCCTCTATCTCTCTATCTATCCCTCTCTCTATCTATCTCTCTATCCCTCTATCTATCCCTCTCTCTATCTATCCCTCTCTCTATCTCTCTATCTATCCCTCTCTCTATCTATCCCTCTATCTACCCCTCTCTCTATCTATCCCTCTCTCTATCTATCTATCCCTCTATCTATCTATCCCTCTATCTCTCTATCTATCCCTCTATCTCTCCATCTGTCCCTCTCTCTATCTATCCCTTTATCTCTCTATCTATCCCTCTCTATCTCTCTATCTCTCTATCTATCCCTCTATCTATCTCTCTATCTATCCCTCTATCTATCTCTCTATCTATCCCTCTCTCTATCTATCCCTCTATCTATCCCTCTCTCTATCCCTCTCTCTATCTCTCTATCTATCCCTCTCTCTATCTATCCCTCCCTCTATCTCTCCCTCTATCTCTCTATCTATCTATCCTCTATCTATCTATCCCTCTCTCTATCTATCCCTCTATCTATCCCTCTATCCTCTCTCTATCTATCCCTCTATCTCTCTATCTATCTCTCTATCCCTCTATCTATCCCTCTCTCTATCTATCCCTCTATCTATCTCTCTCTCTATCTATCCCTCTATCTACCCCTCTCTCTATCTATCCCTCTCTCTATCTATCCCTCTCTCTATCTATCTATCCCTCTATCTATCTATCCCTCTATCTATCCCTCTATCTCTCCATCTATCCCTCTCTCTATCTATCCCTTTATCTCTCTATCTATCCCTCTCTCTATCCCTCTATCCCTCTCTCTATCCCTCTATCTCTCTATCTATCCCTCTCTCTATCCCTCTATCTCTCTATCTATCCCTCTATCTCTCCATCTATCCCTCTCTCTATCTATCCCTTTATCTCTCTATCTATCCCTCTCTCTATCCCTCTATCTATCCCTCTCTCTATCTATCCCTCTATCTATCCCTCTCTCTATCTATCTATCCCTCTCTATCTATCTATCCCTCTATCTATCTATCCCTCTATCTCTCTATCTATCCCTCTCTCTATCCCTCTCTCTATCTCTCTCTCTATCCCTCTCTCTATCCCTCTATCTATCTATCCCTCTCTCTATCTCTCTATCTATCCCTCTATCTCTCCCTCTCTCTATCTATCCCTTTATCTCTCTATCTATCCCTCTCTATCCCTCTCTCTATCTATCTCTCTATCCCTCTATCTATCTCTCTATCCCTCTATCTATCCCTCTCTCTATCCCTCTATCTATCTATCTCTCTATCCCTCTATCTATCCCTCCCTCTATCTATCCCTCTCTCTATCTATCCCTCCCTCTATCTCTCTATCTATCTATCCCTCTATCTATCTCTATCTATCCCTCTCTCTATCCCTCTATCTATCTATCCCTCTCTCTATCCCTCTATCTATCTATCCCTCTCTCTATCTCTCTATCCCTCTATCTATCCCTCTCTCTATCTATCCCTCTATCTATCTCTCTATCTATCCCTCTCTCTATCCCTCTATCTATCCCTCTCTCTATCCCTCTCTCTATCCCCTCTCTCTATCTATCCCTCTATCCCTCTATCTATCCCTCTCTATCCCTCTATCTATCTATCCCTCTATCTCTCTATCTATCCCTCTATCTCTCCATCTATCCCTCTATCTCTCCATCTATCCCTCTCTCTATCTATCCCTTTATCTCTCTATCTATCCCTCTATCTCTCTATCTATCCCTCTCTCTATCTATCCCTCTATCTATCCCTCTATCTATCTATCCCTCTCTCTATCCCTCTATCTATCCCTCTATCTCTCTATCTATCCCTCTATCTCTCCATCTATCCCTCTCTCTATCTATCCCTTTATCTCTCTCTATCCCTCTATCTATCTATCCCTCTCTCTATCTATCTATCCCTCTATCTCTCCATCTATCCCTCTCTCTATCTATCCCTTTATCTCTCTATCCCTCTATCTATCCCTCTCTCTATCTATCCCTCTCTCTATCTATCCCTCTCTATCTATCCCTCTCTATCTATCCCTCTCTATCTATCCCTCTCTCTATCTATCCCTTTATCTCTCTATCTATCCCTTTATCTCTCTATCCCTCTCTCTATCCCTCTATCTCTCTATCTATCCCTCTCTCTATCTCTCTATCTATCCCTCTATCTATCTCTCTATCTATCCCTCTCTCTATCCCTCTCTCTATCTCTCTCTCTATCCCTCTATCTCTCTATCTATCCCTCTATCTCTCTATCTATCCCTCTATCTATCTATCCCTTTATCTCTCTATCTATCCCTCTCTCTATCCCTCTCTCTATCCCTCTCTATCCTCTCTCTATCTATCTATCCCTCTATCTATCTCTCTATCCCTCTATCTCTCTATCCCTATCTCTATCCCTCTCTCTATCCCTCTATCTATCTATCTCTCTATCCCTCTCTCTATCTATCCCTCTCTCTATCTATCCCTCCCTCTATCTCTCCCTCTATCTCTCTATCTATCTATCTCTCTATCCCTCTCTCTATCCCTCTATCTATCTATCCCTCTCTCTATCCCTCTATCTCTCTATCTATCCCTCTCTCTATCTCTCTATCTATCCCCCTCTCTATCTCTCTATCCCTCTCTCTATCCCTCTATCTATCTCTCTATCTATCCCTCTCTCTATCCCTCTCTCTATCTATCCCTCTATCTATCTCTCTATCCCTCTCTCTATCCCTCTATCTCTATCTATTCCTCTCTCTATCTATCCCTCTATCTATCTATCCCTCTCTCTATCTATCCCTCTATCTCTCTATCTATCCCTCTATCTCTCCATCTATCCCTCTCTCTATCTATCCCTTTATCTCTCTATCTATCCCTCTCTCTATCCCTCTCTCTATCTATCTCTCTATCCCTCTCTGTATCTATCCCTCTCTCTATCCCTCTATCTATCTATCTCTCTATCCCTCTCTCTATCCCTCCCTCTATCTATCCCTCTCTCTATCTATCCCTCCCTCTATCTCTCCCTCTATCTCTCTATCTATCTATCCCTCTATCTCTCTCTCTATCCCTCTCTCTATCCCTCTATCTATCCCTCTATCTATCCCTCTATCTCTCTATCTATCCCTCTCTCTATCTCTCTATCCCTCTATCCCTCTATCTATCCCTCTCTCTATCCCTCTATCTATCTCTCTATCTATCCCTCTCTCTATCTATCCCTCTCTCTATCCCTCTATCCCTCTCTCTATCCCCTCTCTCTATCTATCCCTCTATCTATCTATCCCTCTATCTATCTATCCCTCTATCTATCTATCCCTCTATCTCTCTATCTATCCCTCTATCTCTCCATCTATCCCTCTATCTATCCCTTTATCTCTCTATCTATCCCTCTCTCTATCCCTCTATCCCTCTCTCTATCTCTCTATCTATCCCTCTCTCTATCCCTCTATCTCTCTATCTATCCCTCTATCTCTCCATCTATCCCTCTCTCTATCTATCCCTTTATCTCTCTATCTATCCCTCTATCTATCTATCCCTCTATCTATCCCTTTATCTCTCTATCTATCCCTCTCTCTATCCCTCTCTATCCCTCTATCTATCCCTCTCTCTATCTATCTATCCCTCTCTCTATCCCTCTCTCTATCTATCCCTCTATCTCTCTATCTATCCCTCTATCTCTCCATCTATCCCTCTCTCTATCTATCCCTTTATCTCTCTATCCCTCTATCTATCTATCCCTCTATCTATCCCTTTATCTCTCTATCTATCCCTCTATCTATCCCTCTCTATCCCTCTATCTATCCCTCTCTCTATCTATCTATCCCTCTCTCTATCCCTCTATCTATCCCTCTATCTATCTATCCCTCTATCTCTCTATCTATCCCTCTATCTCTCCATCTATCCCTCTATCTATCTATCCCTCTATCTCTCTATCTATCTCTCTATCTATCCCTCTCTCTATCTATCCCTCTATCTATCTCTCTATCTATCCCTCTCTCTATCCCTCTCTCTATCTCTCTATCCCTCTCTCTATCCCTCTATCTCTCTATCTATCCCTCTATCTATCTATCCCTTTATCTCTCTATCTATCCCTCTCTCTATCCCTCTATCTATCCCTCTCTATCCCTCTCTCTATCTATCTCTATCCCTCTATCTATCTCTCTATCCCTCTATCTATCTCTCTATCCCTCTCTCTATCTATCCCTCTCTCTATCCCTCTATCTATCTCTCTATCCCTCTATCTATCCCTCTATCTCTCTATCTATCTATCCCTCTATCTATCTCTCTATCTATCCCTCTCTCTATCCCTCTATCTATCCCTCTATCTCTCTATCTATCCCTCTCTCTATCTCTCTATCCCCCTCTCTATCTCTCTATCCCTCTGTCTATCCCTCTATCTATCCCTCTCTCTATCCCTCTATCTATCCCTCTCTCTATCCCTCTATCTATCTCTCTATCCCTCTCTCTATCCCTCTATCTCTATCTATCCCTCTCTCTATCTATCCCTCTATCTATCTATCCCTCTCTCTATCTATCTATCCCTCTATCTCTCCATCTATCCCTTTATCTCTCTATCTATCCCTCTCTCTATCCCTCTCTATCCCTCTCTCTATCCCTCTATCTATCTCTCTATCCCTCTCTCTATCTATCCCTCTCTATCTATCCCTCTCTCTATCCCTCTCTCTATCCCTCTATCTCTATCCCTCTATCTCTATCTATCCCTCTCTCTATCTATCCCTCTATCTATCCCTCTCTCTATCTATCTATCCCTCTATCTCTCCATCTATCCCTCTCTCTATCTATCCCTTTATCTCTCTATCTATCCCTCTCTCTATCCCTCTCTATCCCTCTCTCTATCTATCTCTCTATCCCTCTATCCTTCTATCTATCTCTCTATCCCTCTCTCTATCCCTCTATCTATCCCTCTATCCCTCTCTCTATCCCTCTATCTATCTATCTCTCTATCTATCTATCCGTCTATCTATCTATCCCTCTATCTATCCCTCCCTCTATCTCTCCCTCTATCTCTCTATCTATCTATCCCTCTATCTATCTATCACTCTATCCCTCTATCTATCTATCCCTCTCTCTATCCCTCTATCTATCCCTCTCTCTATCTATCCCTCTATCTATCCCTCTCTCTATCTATCTATCCCTCTCTATCTATCTATCCCTCTATCTATCTATCCCTCTATCTCTCTATCTATCCCTCTCTCTATATCTATCTCTCTATCTATCCCTCTCTCTATCCCTCTCTCTATCTCTCTCTCTATCCCTCTCTCTATCCCTCTATCTCTCTATCTATCCCTCTATCCCTCTCTCTATCCCTCTATCTCTCTATCTATCCCTCTATCTCTCCATCTATCCCTCTCTCTATCTATCCCTTTATCTCTCTATCTATCCCTCTCTCTATCTATCTCTCTATCCCTCTATCTATCCCTCTCTATCCCTCTATCTATCTCTCTATCCCTCTCTCTATCCCTCTATCTATCTCTCTATCTATCCCTCTCTCTATCCCTCTCTCTATCCCTCTATCCCTCTCTCTATCCCCTCTATCTATCCCTCTATCTATCTATCCCTCTATCTATCTATCCCTCTATCTATCTATCCCTCTATCTCTATCTATCCCTCCATCTATCCCTCTCTCTATCTATCCCTTTATCTCTATCTATCCCTCTATCCCTCTCTCTATTCCTCTATCTCTCTATCTATCCCTCTCTCTATCCCTCTATCTCTCTATCTATCCCTCTATCTCTCCATCTATCCCTCTCTCTATCTATCCCTTTATCTCTCTATCTATCCCTCTATCTATCTATCCCTCTCTCTATCTATCCCTCTATCTCTCCATCTATCCCTCTATCTATCCCTTTATCTCTCTATCTATCCCTCTATCTATCCCTCTCTATCCCTCTATCTATCTATCCCTCTATCTATCCCTCTCTCTATCCCTCTCTCTATCTATCCCTCTCTCTATCTATCCCTCTATCTATCTATCCCTCTATCTCTCTATCTATCCCTCTATCTCTCCATCTATCCCTTTATCTCTCTATCCCTCTATCTCTCTATCTATCCCTCTCTCTATCTCTCTATCTATCCCTCTATCTATCTCTCTATCTATCCCTCTCTCTATCCCTCTCTCTATCCCTCTCTCTATCTCTCTATCCCTCTCTCTATCCCTCTATCTCTCTATCTATCCCTCTATCTATCTATCCCTTTATCTCTCTATCTATCCCTCTATCCCTCTCTATCCCTCTCTCTATCTATCTCTATCCCTCTATCTATCTCTCTATCCCTCTATCTATCTCTCTATCCCTCTCTCTATCTATCCCTCTCTCTATCCCTCTATCTATCTATCTCTCTATCCCTCTCTCTATCTATCCCTCTATCTCTCTATCTATCTATCCCTCTATCTATCTCTCTATCTATCCCTCTCTCTATCCCTCTATCTATCCCTCTCTCTATCCCTCTATCTATCCCTCTATCTCTCTATCTATCCCTCTCTCTATCTCTCTATCCCCCTCTATCTCTCTATCCCTCTCTCTATCCCTCTATCTATCTCTCTATCTATCCCTCTCTCTATCCCTCTCTCTATCTATCCCTCTCTCTATCCCTCTATCTATCTCTCTATCCCTCTCTCTATCCCTCTATCTCTATCTATCCCTCTCTCTATCTATCCCTCTATCTATCTATCCCTCTCTCTATCTATCTATCCCTCTATCTCTCCATCTATCCCTCTCTCTATCCCTTTATCTCTCTATCCCTCTCTCTATCTATCTCTCTATCCCTCTATCTATCTCTCTATCCCTCTATCTATCTCTCTATCCCTCTCTCTATCTATCCCTCTCTATCTATCCCTCTCTATCCCTCTCTCTATCCCTCTATCTCTATCTATCCCTCTCTCTATCTATCTCTCCATCTATCCCTCTCTCTATCTATCCCTTTATCTCTCTATCTATCCCTCTATCTATCCCTCTCTCTATCCCTCTCTATCCCTCTATCTATCTCTCTATCCCTCTATCTCTCTATCCCTCTATCTATCTCTCTATCCCTCTCTCTATCCCTCTATCCCTCTCTCTATCCCTCTATCTATCTATCTCTCTATCTATCTATCCGTCTATCTATCTATCCGTCTATCTATCTATCCCTCTCTCTATCTATCCCTCCCTCTATCTCTCCCTCTATCTCTCTATCTATCTATCCCTCTATCTATCTATCTATCACTCTATCCCTCTATCTATCCCTCTCTCTATCCCTCTCTCTATCCCTCTATCTCTCTATCTATCCCTCTCTCTATCTATCTATCCCTCTCTATCTATCTATCCCTCTATCTATCTATCCCTCTATCTCTCTATCTATCCCTCTCTCTATCTCTCTATCTATCTCTCTATCTATCCCTCTCTCTATCCCTCTCTCTATCTCTCTCTCTATCCCTCTCTCTATCCCTCTATCTCTCTATCTATCCCTCTATCTATCCCTCTCTCTATCCCTCTATCTCTCTATCTATCCCTCTATCTCTCCATCTATCCCTCTCTCTATCTATCCCTTTATCTCTCTATCTATCCCTCTCTCTATCTATCTCTCTATCCCTCTATCTATCCCTCTCTCTATCCCTCTATCTATCCCTCTCTATCCCTCTCTCTATCTCTCTATCCCTCTCTCTATCCCTCTATCTATCTCTCTATCCCTCTCTCTATCTATCCCTCTCTCTATCTATCCCTCCCTCTCTCTCTCCCTCTATCTCTCTATCTATCTCTCTATCTATCCCTCTCTCTATCCCTCTCTCTATCCCTCTCTCTATCCCTCTATCTCTCTATCTATCCCTCTCTCTATCTATCTATCCCTCTCTCTATCCCTCTATCTATCTCTCTATCTATCCCTCTCTCTATCTATCCCTCTATCTATCTATCCCTCTCTCTATCCCTCTATCTCTCTATCTATCCCTCTATCTCTCCATCTATCCCTCTCTCTATCTATCCCTTTATCTCTCTATCTATCCTTCTCTCTATCCCTCTATCTATCCCTCTCTCTATCTATCCCTCTATCTATCTATCCCTCTCTCTATCCCTCTATCTATCTATCCCTTTATCTCTCTATCTATCCTTCTCTCTATCCCTCTATCTATCCCTCTCTCTATCTATCCCTCTCTCTATCTATCCCTCTCTCTATCTATCCCTCTATCTATCTATCCCTCTCTCTATCCCTCTATTTATCTATCCCTCTATCTCTCTATCTATCCCTCTATCTCTCCATCTATCCCTCTATCTATCCCTTTATCTCTCTATCTATCCCTCTATCTATCTATCCCTCTCTCTATCTATCCCTCTCTATTTATCCCTCTATCCCTCTCTCTATCCCTCTATCTCTCTATCCCTCTATCTATCCCTCCCTCTATCTCTCTATCTATCTATCCCTCTATCTATCTATCACTCTATCCCTCTCTCTATCCCTCTATCTATCTATCCCTCTCTCTATCTCTCTATCTATCCCTCTCTCTATCTATCCCTCTATCTATCCCTCTCTCTATCTATCCCTCTATCCCTCCCTCTATCTCTCCCTCTATCTCTCTATCTATCTATCCCTCTATCTATCTCTCAGATAGAGAGATAGATAGAGGGATAGATAGATAGAGAGATAGAGGGAGAGATAGAGGGAGGGATAGATAGAGAGAGGGATAGATAGAGGGATAGATAGAGAGAGAGATAGAGGGATAGAGAGAGGGATAGATAGATAGAGGGATAGAGAGAGGGATAGAGTGATAGATAGATAGAGGGATAGATAGATAGAGAGATAGAGGGAGAGATAGAGGGAGGGATAGATAGAGAGGGATAGATAGAGGGATAGATAGATAGAGGGATAGATAGATAGAGGGATAGATAGATAGAGGGATAGAGAGATAGAGGGATAGAGAGAGGGATAGAGGGATAGATAGAGAGATAGATAGAGGGATAGAGAGATAGATAGAGAGATATAGGGATAGAGAGAGGGATAGATGGAGAGATAGAGGGATAGATAGAGAGAGGGATAGATAGATAGAGGGATAGATAGATAAAGGGATAGATAGAGAGAGGGATAGATGGAGAGATAGAGGGATAGATAGATAGAGGGATAGAGAGAGGGATAGATAGATAGAGGGATAGATAGAGAGAGGGATAGATAGAGGGATAGATAGAGAGATAAAGGGATAGATAGAGAGAGGGAGAGATAGAGGGATAGATAGAGAGATAGAGGGATAGATAGATAGAGGGATAGATAGATAGAGGGATAGATAGAGAGAGGGATAGATAGAGGGATAGATAGATAGAGGGATAGAGAGATAGAGGGATAGAGAGAGGGATAGATAGAGAGATAGAGAGAGGGATAGAGAGAGGGATAGATAGATAGAGGGATAGAGAGAGGGATAGAGAGAGGGATAGATAGAGAGATAGATAGATAGAGGGAGAGAGAGAGGGAGGGATAGAGAGAGGGATAGATAGAGAGAGGGATAGAGAGATAGATAGAGGGATAGAGAGATAGATAGAGGGATAGAGAGATAGATAGAGGGATAGAGAGATAGATAGAGAGAGGGATAGAGAGGGATAGATAGAGGGATAGAGAGAGGGATAGATAGAGGGATAGAGAGATAGATAGAGAGAGGGATAGAGATAAAGGGATAGATAGAGAGAGGGATAGATGGAGAGATAGAGGGATAGATAGAGAGATAGAGGGATAGATAGATAGAGGGATAGATAGAGGGATAGATAGATAGAGGGATAGAGAGAGGGATAGAGAGAGAGATAGAGAGAGGGATAGAGAGAGGGATAGATAGAGAGATAGATAGAGGGATAGATAGAGAGATAGAGAGAGAGAGGGATAGATAGAGAGAGAGAGGGATAGATAGAGAGATAAAGGGATAGATAGAGGGATAGATGGAGAGATAGAGGGATAGATGGAGAGATAGAGGGATAGATAGAGGGATAGATAGATAGAGGGATAGAGAGAGGGATAGATAGAGAGATAGAGGGATAGAGAGAGGGATAGATAGAGATAAAGGTATAGATAGAGAGAGGGATAGATAGAGGGATAGATAGAGAGATAAAGGGATAGATAGAGGGATAGAGAGATAGAGAGAGGGATAGATAGAGAGATAGAGGGATAGAGAGAGGGATAGATAGAGAGATAAAGGTATAGATAGAGAGAGGGATAGATGGAGAGATAGATAGAGGGATAGAGAGAGGGATAGATAGATAGAGGGATAGATAGAGAGAGGGATAGATAGAGGGATAGATAGATAGAGGGATAGAGAGAGGGATAGAGAGATAGATAGAGGGATAGAGAGAGGGATAGATAGAGAGAGGGATAGAGAGAGGGATAGATAGAGAGATAGATAGAGGGATAGAGAGAGGGATAGATAGAGGGATAGAGAGATAGAGAGAGGGATAGATAGAGAGATAGAGAGAGGGATAGATAGAGAGAGGGATAGAGAGAGGGATAGATAGATAGAGGGATAGAGATAGATAGAGAGATAGAGGGAGAGAGGGAGGGATAGATAGAGAGAGGGATAGATAGAGAGATAGATAGAGGGATAGAGAGAGGGATAGAGAGATAGATAGAGAGATAGATAGAGAGATAGATAGAGAGAGGGATAGATAGAGGGATAGAGAGAGGGATAGATAGAGGGATAGAGAGAGGGATAGAGAGAGGGATAGATGGAGAGATAGAGGGATAGATAGAGAGATAGAGGGATAGATAGATAGAGAGAGGGATAGAGAGATAGAGGGATAGAGAGAGGGATAGATAGAGAGATAGAGGGATAGATAGAGAGATAGAGGGATAGATAGAGAGATAAAGGGATAGATAGAGAGAGGGATAGATGGAAAGATAGAGGGATAGATGGAGAGATAGAGGGATAGATGGAGAGATAGAGGGATAGATAGAGAGATAGAGGGATAGATAGATAGAGGGATAGATAGAGGGATAGATAGATAGAGAGAGGGATAGATAGAGAGATAGAGGGATAGATAGATAGAGGGATAGAGTGATAGATAGATAATCTATCACTCTATCCCTCTCTCTATCCCTCTATCTCT
This sequence comes from Procambarus clarkii, assembly GCF_040958095.1. Classification (NCBI taxonomy): domain Eukaryota; kingdom Metazoa; phylum Arthropoda; class Malacostraca; order Decapoda; family Cambaridae; genus Procambarus; species Procambarus clarkii. The sequence continues at coordinate 13,760,836 of NC_091239.1, read as the reverse complement.
CTATCTATCCCTCTATCTATCCCTCTATCTATCCCTCTATCTATCTATCCCTCTATCTCTCTATCTATCCCTCTATCTCTCCATCTATCCCTCTATCTCTCCATCTATCCCTCTCTCTATCTATCCCTTTATCTCTCTATCTATCCCTCTATCTCTCTATCTATCCCTCTCTCTATCCCTCTATCTCTCTATCTATCCCTCTCTCTATCCCTCTCTCTATCTCTCTCTCTATCCCTCTCTCTATCCCTCTATCTATCCCTCTATCTATCTATCCCTCTCTCTATCTATCTATCCCTCTATCTCTCTATCAATCCCTCTATCTCTCCATCTATCCCTCTCTCTATCTATCCCTCTCTCTATCCCTCTCTCTATCCCTCTATCTATCCCTCTCTCTATCTATCTCTCTATCCCTCTATCTATCTCTCTATCTATCCCTCTCTCTATCCCTCTATCTATCTATCTCTCTATCCCTCTCTCTATCTATCCCTCTCTCTATCTATCCCTCTCTATCCCTCCCTCTCTCTCTCCCTCTATCTCTCTATCTATCTATCTCTCTATCTATCCCTCTCTCTATCCCTCTCTCTATCCCTCTATCTATCTATCCCTCTCTCTATCCCTCTATCTATCCCTCTCTCTATCTCTCTATCTATCCCTCTCTCTATCTCTCTATCCCTCTATCTATCCCTCTCTCTATCCCTCTATCTATCTCTCTATCTATCCCTCTCTCTATCCCTCTCTATCTATCCCTCTCTCTATCCCTCTATCTATCTCTCTATCCCTCTCTCTATCCCTCTATCTCTCTATCTATCTATCCCTCTATCTATCTCTCTATCTATCCCTCTCTCTATCCCTCTATCTATCCCTCTATCTATCCCTCTATCTATCCCTCTCTCTATCTCTCTATCCCCCTCTCTATCTCTCTATCCCTCTGTCTATCCCTCTCTCTATCCCTCTATCTCTCTATCTATCCCTCTCTCTATCTATCCCTCTCTCTATCCCTCTATCTATCTCTCTATCCCTCTCTCTATCCCTCTATCTCTATCTATCCCTCTCTCTATCTATCCCTCTATCTATCTATCCCTCTCTCTATCTATCTATCCCTCTATCTCTCCATCTATCCCTCTCTCTATCTATCCCTTTATCTCTCTATCTATCTCTCTATCCCTCTATCTATCTCTCTATCCCTCTATCTATCTCTCTATCCCTCTCTCTATCTATCCCTCTATCCCTCTCTCTATCCCTCTATCTCTATCCCTCTATCTCTATCTATCCCTCTCTCTATCTATCTATCCCTCCATCTATCCCTCTCTCTATCTATCCCTTTATCTCTCTATCTATCCCTTTATCTCTCTATCTATCCCTCTCTCTATCCCTCTCTCTATCTATCTCTCTATCCCTCTATCTCTCTATCCCTCTATCCCTCTCTCTATCCCTCTCTCTATCCCTCTATCTATCCCTCTCTCTATCCCTCTATCTATCTATCTCTCTATCTATCTATCCGTCTATCTATCTATCCCTCTCTCTATCTATCCCTCCCTCTATCTCTCCCTCTATCTCTCTATCTATCTATCCCTCTATCTATCTATCACTCTATCCCTCTCTCTATCTATCCCTCTCTCTATCCCTCTATCTCTCTATCTATCCCTCTCTATCTATCTATCCCTCTATCTATCTATCCCTCTATCTCTCTATCTATCCCTCTCTCTATCTCTCTATCTATCTATCCCTCTCTCTATCCCTCTCTCTATCTCTCTCTCTATCCCTCTCTCTATCCCTCTATCTCTCTATCTATCCCTCTATCTATCCCTCTCTCTATCCCTCTATCTCTCTATCTATCCCTCTATCTCTCCATCTATCCCTCTCTCTATCTATCCCTTTATCTCTCTATCTATCCCTCTATCTATCCCTCTCTCTATCTATCTCTCTATCCCTCTCTCTATCCCTCTATCTATCCCTCTCTATCCCTCTATCTATCTCTCTATCCCTCTCTCTATCCCTCTATCTATCTCTCTATCCCTCTATCTATCCCTCTCTCTATCTATCCCTCTCTCTATCTATCCCTCCCTCTATCTCTCTATCTATCTCTCTATCTATCCCTCTCTCTATCCCTCTATCCCTCTCTCTATCCCTCTATCTATCTATCCCTCTATCTCTCTATCTATCCCTCTCTCTATCTCTCTATCTATCCCTCTCTCTATCTCTCTATCCCTCTATCTATCCCTCTCTCTATCTATCCCTCTATCTATCTATCCCTCTATCTATCTATCCCTCTCTCTATCCCTCTATCTATCTATCCCTCTATCTCTCTATCTCTCCATCTATCCCTCTCTCTATCCCTTTATCTCTCTATCTATCCTTCTCTCTATCCCTCTCTCTATCCCTCTATCTATCTATCCCTCTCTCTATCCCTCTATCTATCTATCCCTTTATCTCTCTATCTATCCTTCTCTCTATCCCTCTATCTATCCCTCTCTCTATCTATCCCTCTCTCTATCTATCCCTCTATCTATCTATCCCTCTCTCTATCCCTCTATCTATCTATCCCTCTATCTCTCCATCTATCCCTCTCTCTATCTATCCCTTTATCTCTCTATCTATCCCTCTATCTATCTCTCTATCCCTCTCTCTATCTATCCCTCTCTATTTATCCCTCTATCCCTCTCTCTATCCCTCTATCTCTCTATCCCTCTATCTATCTATCCCTCCCTCTATCTCTCTATCTATCTATCCCTCTATCTATCACTATCCCTCTCTCTATCTATCCCTCTATCTATCCCTCTCTCTATCTATCCCTCTATCCCTCCCTCTATCTCTCCCTCTATCTCTCTATCTATCTATCCCTCTATCTATCTCTCAGATAGAGAGATAGATAGAGGGATAGATAGAGAGATAGAGGGAGAGATAGAGGGAGGGATAGATAGAGAGAGGGATAGATAGAGAGAGGGATAGATAGAGGGATAGATAGAGAGAGAGATAGAGGGATAGAGAGAGGGATAGATAGATAGAGGGATAGAGAGAGGGATAGAGTGATAGATAGATAGAGGGATAGATAGATAGAGAGATAGAGGGAGAGATAGAGGGAGGGATAGATAGAGAGGGATAGATAGAGGGATAGATAGATAGAGGGATAGAGAGATAGAGGGATAGAGAGAGGGATAGATAGAGAGGGATAGATAGAGAGATAGATAGAGGGATAGAGAGATAGAGAGATAGATAGAGGGATAGATAGAGAGATAAAGGGATAGAGAGAGGGATAGATGGAGAGATAGAGGGATAGATAGATAGAGAGAGGGATAGATAGATAGAGGGATAGATAGATAAAGGGATAGATAGAGAGAGGGATAGATGGAGAGATAGAGGGATAGATAGATAGAGGGATAGAGAGAGGGATAGATAGATAGAGGGATAGATAGAGAGGGATAGATAGAGGGATAGATAGAGAGATAAAGGGATAGATAGAGAGAGGGATAGATGGAGAGATAGAGGGATAGATAGAGAGATAGAGGGATAGATAGATAGAGGGATAGAGAGAGGGATAGATAGAGAGAGGGATAGATAGAGGGATAGATAGATAGAGGGATAGAGAGATAGAGGGATAGAGAGAGGGATAGATAGAGAGATAGAGAGAGGGATAGATAGAGAGATAGAGGGATAGAGAGAGGGATAGATAGATAGAGGGATAGAGAGAGGGATAGAGAGAGGGATAGATAGAGAGATAGATAGATAGAGAGATAGAGGGAGAGAGAGAGGGAGGGATAGAGAGAGGGATAGATAGAGAGAGGGATAGATAGATAGAGAGATAGATAGAGGGATAGAGAGATAGATAGAGGGATAGAGAGGGATAGATAGAGGGATAGAGAGGGATAGAGAGATAGATAGAGGGATAGAGAGATAGAGAGATAGATAGAGAGAGGGATAGATAGAGAGATAAAGGGATAGAGAGAGGGATAGATGGAGAGATAGAGGGATAGATAGATAGAGAGAGGGATAGATAGATAGAGGGATAGAGAGATAAAGGGATAGATAGAGAGAGGGATAGATGGAGAGATAGAGGGATAGATAGAGAGATAGAGGGATAGATAGATAGAGAGAGGGATAGATAGAGGGATAGATAGAGAGATAGAGGGATAGAGAGAGGGATAGAGAGAGAGATAGAGAGAGGGATAGAGAGAGGGATAGATAGAGAGATAGAGGGATAGATAGAGAGATAGAGAGAGAGAGGGATAGATAGAGAGATAAAGGGATAGATAGAGGGATAGATGGAGAGATAGAGGGATAGATAGATAGAGGGATAGATAGAGGGATAGAGAGAGGGATAGATAGAGAGATAGAGGGATAGAGAGAGGGATAGATAGAGAGATAAAGGTATAGATAGAGAGAGGGATAGATAGAGGGATAGATAGAGAGAAAGGGATAGATGGAGAGATAGAGGGATAGATAGAGAGATAGAGGGATAGATAGATAGAGGGATAGAGAGAGGGATAGATAGAGAGATAGAGGGATAGAGAGAGGGATAGATAGAGAGATAAAGGTATAGATAGAGAGAGGGATAGATGGAGAGATAGAGGGATAGATAGAGGGATAGAGAGAGGGATAGATAGATAGAGGGATAGATAGAGAGAGGGATAGATAGAGAGATAGAGGGATAGATAGATAGAGAGAGGGATAGAGAGATAGAGGGATAGATAGAGAGAGGGATAGAGAGAGGGATAGATAGAGAGATAGATAGAGGGATAGAGAGAGGGATAGATAGAGGGATAGAGAGATAGAGAGAGGGATAGATAGAGAGATAGAGAGAGGGATAGAGAGAGGGATAGATAGATAGAGGGATAGAGAGAGGGATAGATAGATAGATAGATAGAGAGATAGAGGGAGAGAGGGAGGGATAGATAGAGGGATAGATAGAGAGAGGGATAGATAGAGAGAGGGATAGATAGAGAGATAGATAGAGGGATAGAGAGAGGGATAGATAGAGAGATAGATAGAGGGATAGAAAGATAGATAGAGAGATAGATAGAGAGAGGGATAGATAGAGGGATAGAGAGAGGGATAGATAGAGGGATAGAGAGAGGGATAGATAGAGGGATAGATGGAGAGATAGAGGGATAGGTAGAGAGATAGAGGGATAGATAGATAGAGAGAGGGATAGATAGATAGAGGGATAGATAGATAGAGAGATAGAGGGATAGAGAGAGGGATAGAGAGAGGGATAGATAGAGAGATAGAGGGATAGATAGAGAGATAGAGGGATAGAGAGAGGGATAGATAGAGAGATAAAGGGATAGATAGAGAGAGGGATAGATAGATAGAGAGAGGGATAGATAGAGAGATAGAGGGATAGATAGAGGGATAGATAGATAGAGGGATAGAGTGATAGATAGATAATCTATCACTCTATCCCTCTCTCTATCTATCCCTCTCTCTATCCCTCTATCTCTCTATCTATCCCTCTCTCTATCTATCTATCCCTCTCTCTATCTATCCCTCTATCTATCTATCCCTCTATCTCTCTATCTATCCCTCTATCTCTCCATCTATCCCTCTATCTCTCCATCTATCCCTCTCTCTATCTATCCCTTTATCTCTCTATCTATCCCTCTATCCCTCTCTCTATCTCTCTCTCTATCCCTCTCTCTATCCCTCTATCCCTCTCTCTATCCCTCTATCTCTCTATCTCTCTCTCTATCCCTCTCTCTATCCCTCTATCCCTCTCTCTATCCCTCTATCTCTCTATCTATCCCTCTCTCTATCTATCTATCCCTCTATCTCTCTATCTATCCCTCTATCTCTCCATCTATCCCTCTCTATCTATCCCTCTCTCTATCCCTCTCTCTATCCCTCTATCTATCCCTCTATCTCTCTATCTATCTCTCTATCCCTCTATCTATCTCTATCTATCCCTCTCTCTATCCCTCTATCTATCTATCTCTCTATCCCTCTCTCTATCTATCCCTCTCTCTATCTATCCCTCTCTCTATCCCTCCCTCTCTCTCTCCCTCTATCTCTCTATCTATCTATCTCTCTATCTATCCCTCTCTCCATCCCTCTCTCCATCCCTCTCTCTATCCCTCTATCTATCTATCCCTCTCTCTATCCCTCTATCTATCCCTCTCTCTATATCTCTATCTATCCCTCTCTCTATCCCTCTATCTATCCCTCTCTCTATCCCTCTATCTATCTCTCTATCTATCCCTCTCTCTATCCCTCTCTATCTATCCCTCTCTCTATCCCTCTATCTATCTCTCTATCCCTCTCTCTATCTATCCCTCTATCTCTCTATCTATCCCTCTCTCTATCTATCCCTCTATCTATCTATCCCTCTCTCTATCCCTCTATCTATCTATCCCTCTATCTCTCTATCTATCCCTCTATCTCTCCATCTATCCCTCTCTCTATCTATCCCTTTATCTCTCTATCTATCCCTCTCTCTATCCCTCTATCTATCCCTCTATCTATCTATCCCTCTCTCTATCCCTCTATCTATCCCTCTATCTATCTATCCCTCTATCTCTCCATCTATCCCTCTCTCTATCTATCCCTTTATCTCTCTATCTATCTATCCCTCTCTCTATCCCTCTATCTCTCCATCTATCCCTCTCTCTATCTATCCCTCTCTCTATCTATCCCTTTATCTCTCTATCTATCCCTCTCTCTATCTATCCCTCTCTCTATCTATCCCTCTCTCTATCTATCCCTCTATCTATCTATCCCTCTATCTCTCTATCTATCCCTCTATCTCTCCATCTATCCCTCTCTCTATCTATCCCTTTATCTCTCTATCTATCCCTCTCTCTATCCCTCTATCTCTCTATCCCTCTCTCTATCTATCCCTCTATCTATCTCTCTATCCCTCTCTCTATCCCTCTCTCTATCTCTCTATCCCTCTATCTATCCCTCTATCTATCTATCCCTCTCTATCTATCTATCCCTTTATCTCTCCATCTATCCCTCTCTCTATCCCCTCTATCTATCCCTCTCTATCTCTCTATCCCTCTATCTCTCTATCCCTCTATCTCTCTCTCTATCTATCCCTCTATCTATCCCTCCCTCTATCTCTCTATCTATCTATCCCTCTATCTCTCTATCTATCCCTCTCTCTATCCCTCTATCTATCCCTCTCTCTATCCCTCTATCTCTCTATCCCTCTCTCTATCTATCCCTCCCTCTATCTCTCTATCTATCTATCCCTCTATCTCTCTATCTATCCCTCTCTCTATCCCTCTATCTCTCTATCCCTCTCTCTATCCCTCTATCTATCCCTCTCTCTATCTATCCCTCTATCTATCTATCCCTCTATCTATCTATCCCTCTATCTCTCCATCTATCCCTCTCTCTATCTATCCCTTTATCTCTCTATCTATCCCTCTATCTCTCTATCTATCCCTCTCTCTATCCCTCTATCTATCTATCCCTCTATCTATCTATCCCTCTCTCTATCCCTCTATCTATCTATCCCTCTATCTCTCTATCTCTCTATCTATCCCTCTATCTCTCCATCTATCCCTCTCTCTATCTATCCCTTTATCTCTCTATCTATCCCTCTATCTCTCTATCCCTCTATCTCTCCATCTATCCCTCTCTCTATCTATCCCTTTATCTCTCTATCTATCCCTCTCTCTATCCCTCTCTCTATCTATCCCTCTATCTTTCAGATAGAGAGAGGGATAGATAGAGAGAGGGATAGATAGAGGGATAGATAGAGAGAGAGATAGAGGGATAGAGAGAGGGATAGATAGATAGAGGGATAGAGAGAGGGATAGAGTGATAGATAGATAGAGGGATAGATAGATAGAGAGATAGAGGGAGAGATAGAGGGAGGGATAGATAGAGAGGGATAGATAGAGGGATAGATAGATAGAGGGATAGAGAGATAGAGGGATAGAGAGAGGGATAGAGGGATAGATAGAGAGGGATAGATAGAGAGATAGATAGAGGGATAGAGAGATAGAGAGATAGATAGAGAGAGGGATAGATAGAGAGATAAAGGGATAGAGAGAGGGATAGATGGAGAGATAGAGGGATAGATAGATAGAGAGAGGGATAGATAGATAGAGGGATAGATAGATAGAGAGAGGGATAGATAGATAGAGGGATAGATAGATAAAGGGATAGATAGAGAGAGGGATAGATGGAGAGATAGAGGGATAGATAGATAGAGGGATAGAGAGAGGGATAGATAGATAGAGGGATAGATAGAGAGAGGGATAGATAGAGAGATAAAGGGATAGATAGAGAGAGGGATAGATGGAGAGATAGAGGGATAGATAGAGAGATAGAGGGATAGATAGATAGAGGGATAGAGAGAGGGATAGATAGATAGAGGGATAGATAGAGAGAGGGATAGATAGAGGGATAGATAGATAGAGGGATAGAGAGATAGAGGGATAGAGAGAGGGATAGATAGAGAGATAGAGAGAGGGATAGATAGAGAGATAGAGGGATAGATAGATAGAGGGATAGAGAGAGGGAGGGATAGAGAGAGGGATAGATAGAGAGAGGGATAGATAGAGAGAGGGATAGAGAGATAGAGAGATAGATAGAGGGATAGAGAGATAGATAGAGGGATAGAGAGGGATAGATAGAGGGATAGAGAGAGGGATAGATAGAGGGATAGAGAGATAGATAGAGGGATAGAGAGATAAAGGGATAGATAGAGAGAGGGATAGATGGAGAGATAGAGGGATAGATAGAGAGATAGAGGGATAGATAGATAGAGAGAGGGATAGATAGAGGGATAGATAGAGAGATAGAGGGATAGAGAGAGGGATAGAGAGAGAGATAGAGAGAGGGATAGAGAGAGGGATAGATAGAGAGATAGATAGAGGGATAGATAGAGAGATAAAGGGATAGATAGAGGGATAGATGGAGAGATAGAGGGATAGATGGAGAGATAGAGGGATAGATAGAGAGATAGAGGGATAGATAGATAGAGGGATAGATAGAGAGAGGGATAGATAGAGAGATAGAGAGAGGGATAGATAGAGAGATAAAGGTATAGATAGAGAGAGGGATAGATAGAGAGAAAGGGATAGATGGAGAGATAGAGGGATAGATAGAGAGATAGAGGGATAGATAGATAGAGGGATAGATAGATAGAGGGATAGAGAGAGGGATAGATAGAGAGATAGAGGGATAGAGAGAGGGATAGATAGAGAGATAAAGGTATAGATAGAGAGAGGGATAGATGGAGAGATAGAGGGATAGATAGAGGGATAGAGAGAGGGATAGATAGATAGAGGGATAGATAGAGAGAGGGATAGATAGAGAGATAGAGGGATAGATAGATAGAGGGATAGAGAGAGGGATAGAGAGAGGGATAGATAGAGAGAGGGATAGAGAGAGGGATAGATAGAGAGATAGATAGAGGGATAGAGAGAGGGATAGAGAGATAGAGAGAGGGATAGATAGAGAGATAGAGAGAGGGATAGATAGAGAGATAGAGAGAGGGATAGAGAGAGGGATAGATAGATAGAGGGATAGAGAGAGGGATAGATAGATAGATAGATAGAGAGATAGAGGGAGAGAGGGAGGGATAGAGAGAGGGATAGATAGAGAGAGGGATAGATAGAGATAGATAGAGGGATAGAGAGATAGATAGAGAGATAGATAGAGAGAGGGATAGATAGAGGGATAGAGAGAGGGATAGAGGGATAGAGAGAGGGATAGATAGAGGGATAGAGAGAGGGATAGATAGAGAGAGGGATAGATAGAGATAGATAGAGGGATAGAGAGATAGATAGAGAGATAGATAGAGAGAGGGATAGATAGAGGGATAGAGAGAGGGATAGATAGAGGGATAGAGAGAGGGATAGATAGAGGGATAGATAGAGGGATAGATAGAGAGATAGAGGGATAGAGAGAGGGATAGATAGAGAGATAAAGGGATAGATAGAGAGAGGGATAGATGGAGAGATAGAGGGATAGATGGAGAGATAGAGGGATAGATGGAGAGATAGAAGGATAGATGGAGAGATAGAGGGATAGATAGATAGAGGGATAGATAGAGGGATAGATAGATAGAGAGAGGGATAGATAGAGGGATAGATAGAGAGATAGAGGGATAGATAGAGGGATAGAGAGAGGGATAGATAGAGAGATAGAGGGATAGAGAGAGGGATAGATAGAGAGATAGAGGGATAGATAGAGAGAGGGATAGATAGATAGAGGGATAGATAGATAGAGGGATAGATAGAGAGATAGAGGGATAGAGAGAGGGATAGAGAGAGGGATAGATAGAGAGATAGAGGGATAGATAGAGAGATAGAGGGATAGAGAGAGGGATAGATAGAGAGATAAAGGGATAGATAGAGAGAGGGATAGATGGAGAGATAGAGGGATAGATGGAGAGATAGAGGGATAGATGGAGAGATAGAAGGATAGATGGAGAGATAGAGGGATAGATAGATAGAGGGATAGATAGAGGGATAGATAGATAGAGAGAGGGATAGATAGAGGGATAGATAGAGAGATAGAGGGATAGATAGAGGGATAGAGAGAGGGATAGATAGATAGAGGGATAGAGTGATAGATAGATAATCTATCACTCTATCCCTCTCTCTATCCCTCTATCTATCTATCCCTCTCTCTATCCCTCTATCTCTCTATCTATCCCTCTCTCTATCTATCTATCCCTCTCTCTATCTATCCCTCTATCTATCTATCCCTCTATCTCTCCATCTATCCCTCTATCTCTCCATCTATCCCTCTCTCTATCTATCCCTTTATCTCTCTATCTATCCCTCTATCTCTCTATCTATCCCTCTCTCTATCCCTCTATCTCTCTATCTATCCCTCTCTCTATCCCTCTCTCTATCTCTCTCTCTATCCCTCTCTCTATCCCTCTATCTCTCTATCTATCCCTCTATCTATCTATCCCTCTCTCTATCTATCTATCCCTCTATCTCTCTATCTATCCCTCTATCTCTCCATCTATCCCTCTCTCTATCCCTCTCTCTATCCCTCTATCTATCCCTCTCTCTATCTATCTCTCTATCTATCTCTCTATCTATCTCTCTATCTATCCCTCTCTCTATCCCTCTATCTATCTATCTCTCTATCCCTCTCTCTATCTATCCCTCTCTCTATCTATCCCTCCCTCTCTCTCTCCCTCTATCTCTCTATCTATCCCTCTCTCCATCCCTCTCTCTATCCCTCTATCTATCTATCCCTCTCTCTATCCCTCTATCTATCCCTCTCTCTCTCTATCTATCCCTCTCTCTATCCCTCTATCTATCTCTCTATCTATCCCTCTCTCTATCCCTCTCTATCTATCCCTCTCTCTATCCCTCTATCTATCTATCCCTCTCTCTATCCCTCTATCTATCTCTCTATCCCTCTCTCTATCCCTCTATCTATCCCTCTCTCTATCTATCCCTCTATCTATCTATCCCTCTATCTATCCCTCTATCTATCTATCCCTCTATCTCTCCATCTATCCCTCTCTCTATCTATCCCTTTATCTCTCTATCTATCCCTCTCTCTATCCCTCTATCTATCCCTCTATCCCTCTATCTATCTATCCCTCTATCTATCTATCCCTCTATCTCTCCATCTATCCCTCTCTCTATCTATCCCTTTATCTCTCTATCTATCCCTCTATCTCTCCATCTATCCCTCTATCTATCCCTTTATCTCTCTATCTATCCCTCTCTCTATCTATCCCTCTCTCTATCTATCTATCCCTCTCTCTATCTATCCCTCTATCTATCTATCCCTCTATCTCTCTATCTATCCCTCTATCTCTCCATCTATCCCTCTCTCTATCTATCCCTTTATCTCTCTATCTATCCCTCTCTCTATCCCTCTATCTCTCTATCCCTCTCTCTATCTATCCCTCTATCTATCTCTCTATCCCTCTCTCTATCCCTCTCTCTATCTCTCTCTCTATCCCTCTCTCTATCCCTCTATCTATCCCTCTATCTATCTATCCCTCTCTATCTATCTATCCCTTTATCTCTCCATCTATCCCTCTCTCTATCCCTCTATCTATCCCTCTCTCTATCTCTCTATCCCTCTATCTCTCTATCCCTCTATCTCTCTATCCCTCTCTCTATCCCTCCCTCTATCTCTCTATCTATCTATCCCTCTATCTCTCTATCTATCCCTCTCTCTATCCCTCTATCTATCCCTCTCTCTATCCCTCTATCTCTCTATCCCTCTCTCTATCTATCCCTCTCTCTATCCCTCTATCTATCCCTCTATCTATCTATCCCTCTCTATCTATCTATCCCTTTATCTCTCCATCTATCCCTCTCTCTATCCCTCTATCTATCCCTCTCTCTATCTCTCTATCCCTCTATCTCTCTATCCCTCTATCTCTCTATCCCTCTCTCTATCTATCCCTCTCTCTATCCCTCCCTCTATCTCTCTATCTATCTATCCCTCTATCTCTCTATCTATCCCTCTCTCTATCCCTCTATCTATCCCTCTCTCTATCCCTCTATCTCTCTATCCCTCTCTCTATCTATCCCTCTCTCTATCCCTCTCTCTATCCCTCTATCTATCCCTCTCTCTATCCCTCTATCTATCTCTCTATCCCTCTCTCTATCCCTCTATCTATCTCTCTATCCCTCTCTCTATCCCTCTATCTATCCCTCTCTCTATCTATCCCTCTATCTATCTATCCCTCTATCTATCTATCCCTCTATCTATCTATCCCTCTCTCTATCCCTCTATCTATCTATCCCTCTATCTCTCCATCTATCCCTCTCTCTATCTATCCCTTTATCTCTCTATCTATCCCTCTATCTCTCTATCTATCCCTCTCTCTATCTATCCCTCTATCTATCTATCCCTCTCTCTATCCCTCTATCTATCTATCCCTCTATCTCTCTATCTCTCTATCTATCCCTCTATCTCTCCATCTATCCCTCTCTCTATCTATCCCTTTATCTCTCTATCCCTCTATCTATCTATCCCTCTATCTCTCCATCTATCCCTCTCTCTATCTATCCCTTTATCTCTCTATCTATCTCTCTCTATCCCTCTATCTATCTATCCCTCTATCTATCCCTCTCTCTATCTATCCCTCTCTCTATCTATCCCTCTCTCTATCTATCCCTCTCTCTATCTATCCCTCTCTCTATCCCTCTATCTATCCCTCTCTCTATCCCTCTATCTATCCCTCTCTCTATCTCTCTATCTATCCCTCTCTCTATCCCTCTATCTATCTCTCTATCCCTCTATCTCTCTATCTATCCCTCTCTCTATCCCTCTATCTATCTATCCCTCTATCTCTCTATCCCTCTATCTCTCCATCTATCCCTCTCTCTATCTATCCCTTTATCTCTCTATCTATCCCTCTCTCTATCCCTCTCTCTATCTATCCCTCTATCTTTCAGATAGAGAGATAGATAATCTCTCCATCTCTCTCTAGGTACTCTGTACCACCATTTTCACCCTGTATCACCACATGTACTCTGCACCCCACCCTCAAGTAAGTAAGTAATTATCAAAAGAAGGCACCAAACCGGGAAGGCTATGTAGCACCATCAAATACGCAAAATAATCAGAGGGCGCTAAATATCACCAAGGATGCCAATACGAGAACAAAAACGCATAAGGCGAACGATATCAAAAGTATCCGAGTCACCAAGAATTCTATCGAGGGACAGGTGACCGCGAGGGGCGGTCGGAAAGCAAGACACACGCTCGTCCTGGAAGTCAGGACATTCAAGAAGGACATGCACGACCGTAAGAGGGACAATGCAACTAGGACAATAAGGAGCAGGGCGGCACTCCATCAAGTGACCATGGGTTAAGCGAGTATGGCCAATACGCAACCTCGCTAGAGCTGTTTCCCACCGCCGGTTACGGTGGAAGGAGGACGGCCACGAGGAAACACAACATTTAAGAGTACGTAGCTTGTTACCAGTAACAGACAACCAAGAAGCCTGCCAACGGGTAAGGACTGAGGAATGGATAACCGGGTAAAAGTCGGAATACGGAATGCCTTTACGAGAGATGGGACAAGAGCGGACAGCTTCCTTAGCGGCAGCATCCGCACGCTCATTTAAAGACACGCCAATATGGCTGGGAACCCAACAAAACTCAACCGACTTAAATTTACTGTGAACGAGAAACAGCCAATGCTGGATCTCGACAACTACCGGATGAACTGGATTAAAGCACCCGAGAGCCATGAGGGCACTACGAGAGTCAACAACAACCACAAAGGAAGACTGACAACGAGAAAGCAGGAGACGAAGAGCATAGAGAATAGCATAAAGTTCCGCTGTAAAGATGCTAGTCTCCGGAGGCAAGCGACACATATAAGTGCGATCAGGAAAAACAACAGAGTAGCCAACACCGTCCGCTGACTTAGACCCATCGGTGAAGACAGAAACGGAGCGGGAGTGAGAAGAAAAGTGCTCGAGGAAAAGGCGTTTTAGAACTGTAGGAGGGGTAAAAGCTTTAGTGATACGAGTCAAGGATGTACAAAACCGCGGAAGAGGGACCCTCCACGGGGGCAAAGAAGGAACAACACGAGGAGAAACATCAGAAATACGAACGGAAAGAGAATCCTGCAGGCGAGATAACCGGACAGAAAGAGGGAGGTGGTGAAGAGGAACAGGAACCGCAGGAGGGGTAAAAGTTAAAGCACGACAGAGACGAGAGGAAGGATGTTGCAAGGACCGCGCAAGATAGCGAAGACAGTAGCGATCACGGCGGTCCTGGAGAGACAGGAAGCCAGTGTCAACATACAAGCTAAGGACGGGAGTCGAACGAAAGGCACCAGAACTGAGGCGCAACCCAGTATGGTGCAAAGCATCAAGACGGCGAAGAGTAGAAGGAGAAGCAGACGAGTAAGCAGGGCAACCATAATCGAGCTTAGACAGGACGAGAGAGGAATGTAAAGCAAGGAGAGTGCGCCTATCTGCCCCCCAAGAAGTATGGGACAAGACCCGAAGGAGGGTAAGGGACTTAGAGCACTCAACACGGAGGTAAGAGATATGGGGAGACCAAGACAAACGAGTGTCAAGGAATAACCCCAAAAGCTTCGCGGAATCTTTGTAATCAAGGGGATGACCATAAAGTGACAAAGAGGGACGAAGAACAACCCGTTTCCGCGTAAAAGTCATGGCACAAGTCTTAGAAGTAGAGAACTTGAAGCCATGACCTGTGGCCCAAGACGACACGGCATCAATCGCAAGTTGAAGCCGGCGTTGAAGGAGAGGCGAATCATCACCCTGACAACAAAGGGTAAGATCATCGACATAGAGAGCGGAGAAGACACCAGAAGGAAGAGAGGAAAGAAGACCATTGAGGGCAACCAGAAAAAGAGTAGTGCTCAGAACACTACCCTGGGGCACACCTTCGTATTGCTGAAAAGGGGGAGAGAGAGCGGTACCAAGGCGCACCCGAAAGGAACGACGAGAGAGGAAGCTGCGGAGAAAGAGAGGGAGATGACCACGAAGGCCAAAAGAATGAAGTTGAGATAGGATATGATAACGCCAAGTGGTGTCGTAAGCCTTTTCTAGGTCAAAAAGGACGGCAACAACGGAGGTCTTCGCAGCAAAAGCAGTACGTATATAGACCTCCAAGTTCACCAGGACATCTGTCGCGCTGCGGCACTTGCGGAAACCAAATTGAGAAGGGGAGAGGAGGTGATGGTGTTCCAGGAACCACATCAGACGAACGTTAACCATACGTTCAAAGAGTTTGCAGACACAACTTGTGAGAGCAATAGGGCGAAAGTCCTTAGGGGAAGTACCCAGAGACCCTGGTTTGCGAACAGGGAGGACAACGGCATCGAGCCAGTCCTCAGGGACTGACGACGACTCCCAGATCCGATTATACAGACTCAGTAAATACTGAGACGTGCTCGGAGGGAGATGGCGAAGCATCTCATAATGAATACCATCGGAGCCCGCCGCCGTAGAACCGCAGAGGGCCAGGGCAGAACGAAGTTCAGAGAGAGAGAAGGGATCATTATAGGGAAGCTGAAGATGAGTGCAGAAATCTAAAGGACGAGACTCAAGGACAGGTTTACGAAGAAGGAAAGATTGGGGAAGATGAAGACCAGAGCTAACAGAAGAAAAGTGGGAACCCAGTTCGGAAGCGACCTGCAACGGGTCCGCCACAAGAGTATCATGGAGGTGAAGGACCGGTGAAACATCGGGAACGAACTTACCCGCTATCTTGCGGATACGCTTCCAGATCTGGGCCAGAGGGGTTTCGGACGTAATTGTCGAGACATAAGATGCCCAACATTCACGTTTAGCCGTACGGATGGCCCTACGGGCCACCGCACTCGCTTTCCGAAAGAAAAGAAAAGAATCGGTCGTCTGCCTACGGCGGTGCTTCTTCCAGGCTGCACGCTTACAGCGGACAGCCCGAGCACAGTCCGCATTCCACCAGGGAACGCACTTCCGTGGACCCCGAGAGGAAGAGCGAGGAATAGAGCGGAGGGCAGCGTCGAAGACAGTGTCATGAAAAAGGAGGAGAGCGCGAGAGAGGGGCAGAAGGGAGAGGTCAGAGAGAGTAGCACTGAGGGAAAACAGGGTCCAGTCCGCCTTAGCAAACTGCCACCTAGGGAAAGAGAGGGAAGGGCGAAAAGAGAAAAAGGAAACAAGGATGGGGAAATGATCACTTCCATGGAGGTCATCAAGAACCTGCCATGTGAAATCTAAGTAAAGAGAAGAAGAGCAGAGAGAAAGATCAAGACAAGAAAGGGTGCGAGTTCGAGAGTCCAAATGAGT
The DNA here is from genome assembly GCF_040958095.1 of Procambarus clarkii. Lineage (NCBI taxonomy): Eukaryota > Metazoa > Arthropoda > Malacostraca > Decapoda > Cambaridae > Procambarus > Procambarus clarkii. The sequence goes on along the minus strand of NC_091239.1, from coordinate 13,744,136 downwards.
GGGCTCACCAGAATTCAGAAGAGACAGGGAAGAAGAGAGGAGAAACGGCTCAAGGAGGCGACCCCGGGTATTCGTCAGAACGTCACCCCAAAGAGAATGATGACAATTGAAGTCACCCAGCAGGAGCACAGGCTCCGGCAAGGAGTCTAGGAGGTGTTTCAAATCAGGAAGAGAGAGCGGGACACCCGGGGGGAGATAAATGGAACAAACTGTGTACCATTTCCCCACAAAGATACGAGCAGCAGAACAATGGAGAGGCGAAGGAAAAAGTAAAGGAACAAAGGGAACATCAGCCCGAATCAAGAGAGCAGAAGAATTAGAAGCCCCAGCAATGGCTGGGGGGGGGGAGAGAAAGGAATAGCCACGAAAACGACCAGGACGAGCACCAAGCATCGGCTCCTGGAGACAGACACAAAGGGGCGAAAACCGCGAAACCAGAAGTTGGAGTTCGAGGAAATTGGCGTAATAACCTCGAACGTTCCATTGAAGAATGGACAACGACGAGAAGAGAAAGGACAAAAACAGAGAACAAGGAAGAAACAAAGGCGAAAGACCAACAGAGCACGTTAAAGAATATCAGGGTCGGGATCAGGGTCAGCAAAGTCAGGGTTAGGGGGCATGGGTAAACTGAGCAAAGACGGAGGGAAGGAAACGGGAGAACAGATCAGAGGTGGGCGGGCAGGGTCCGGAGGAGGAGGAGGAGGAGGAGACAACGGAGAGGAGCAGTCAAGGACAGCAGCAGGAAGAGGGGGAGTAGAAAGAGAGGAGCGCACCCCAGCAAGAGCAGCAACCGAAAGGGAAGCAGGGGCCAAAGAAACCTCCATAGCAGGAACAGGGGGCGCAAGCACTGAAACGGGAGTGGAAGGAGCAACAGAGCCAGAAGGAGGAGCTGAGGAAGAAAGCGAAGCCTTCTTACCCGCCGGGGAAGAGAGGAGCCAGGCTTACGCTTCTGACTTAAAGAGACCGGTGTCCCAGCAACTACGTACCGGGCAACGGATTCCAGTGTCTCAACAGGAGAAGCCGAACGAGAGCACACACGACGGCCGTTAGGAGAGCGATGGACATCCGCCCGCACCGACAGGCGGCGGGGAGAGCCGATAGATGGAGGAAGAGGATGGGAAGGAGGATCGGAGGGGGACGAGGAAGGAGACACAGAAGACACGACAGACCGGGTAGAAGGAAGGGGAACCCCAGACAGAGGACCAGGAGGAGGATCCTTCGGGAGAGAACCCAAAGGGACAGAGGAGGGGGCAGTGGGCGCATCAGGGTCCAAGGCCTGGAAACGGTTGCGAGTCTGAGGAAGGCGGGAAGGACGAGGAGAGGAAGAGCGCAACACGCGAGCATAAGAGACATTAGCATAAGGCGGGAGCCGGCGAACCTGGCGCCTCGCCTCAGGAAAAGATAAACGCTCCCGGTGCTTCAAGTTGAGGACGGCTGCCTCAAGCTTGTAATGGACACACGCACGGGAGAAGGTAGGATGGGCCTCACCGCAGTTGAGGCAACGAGCCTGGGGAGAAGCGCACTCCGACTTAGAGTGACCTTCGCCACCACACAAAGGACAGAGAGAGACAGTCCCGGAGCAGCGGAGGGCACCATGCCCAAACCTCCAGCACTTGTTGCAGAGCCGAGGAGAAGGAATGTACTCCTGGACAGAGCACCTGGCACCAGCAAGAATGACAGAGGGTGGAAGGGTCCTACCATCAAAGGTAATCTTCACAACCCGGAGGGGTTGACGGCGACTACCACGAGGGGGACGAGTAAACGTGTCCACCTGGAGAATAGAATGGCCCTGGGCAGCGAGGATATGTCGAATATCGTCGTGGCAGTCGCGTAGGTCCCGAACACCGGTCGCAACATGGGGCGGGAGCAAAATAGTGCCAACACTGGCATTCAACTGGACGTTCTTCGAGACCCGAACGGGGGTCTCGCCAAGGCAGGATAAGGCAGCCAAGCGGGAAGCAGCATCCTGAGAAGGAGCAGCAACGACACGCGTACCGAGACGAGTGGGGTTAAAAGTAATGGAGGCATCCACGGAATCAATGAGATGTCGATGAAGGGAGAAATCGTCAGGAGGCGCAGAATCAAGAGGGAGGAGATCAAAATATTTGGCCCACGAAGCGGGACCAAACAAGGCTTGATAGGTAGCAGAACTGGAAGGAATCGAGCGAGGGCGGCCGTGACGAGAACGGCGGTGAGAACCCCCAGAGAGAGAGGGGTTAAAAGGCGCAGTAGTAACAACTAGAGAAGGAGCCGCGCCAGGGGACGAGGTAGACACCACTGGGGGCTTGGGGCTCGACCCAACCACAGAGGAGGGAGGGGAGCCAGGGGAAGGAGTCAGAGAGGCCAAAGGAGGAGCAAGGTCGGGGCCCAATGCAGCGGAGGCTACAGAGCCCGGTCTTCCAATACGGACCGACTCGGGGGCTTGGTCGCCCACCCCACGAGCCTGAAAAGGTAAGCCAGAAACAGCCGAAACAGGGGTTATCATCTTGACGAAATTACGAATTCACTCACGAATGTGCCCCCACACCCACCATGGAGCCACAATTAGAGGCAGGACACCCAACAAGAAGCTATCGCCGATCTTGTCGGGGCCTCCTAGGGGTGCGTCGTGAGTATACGCCCCACAAACGCCACCTTAAGAAACCGACAGTCCGTCGAGATCGGGTTCAGTGACGAAGTGGGGATTGACAATAAAAGGTTCCCCTCGCTCTCGACGTCGGGTACCGCAGTTCTACGGGTGCAAGAGTATGCCTCCTCAAGCACCCGGGCGTCAAAGTAGAAGAAGTCCAAGGGAAGAACCAGAACGAGCAAAAGGTCGGCAGGAAACGGCAAGCAGATAGGAGAAGAGGGGGGAGAAAAACGAAACAGAAGGAAAAGGAAAAGATGCCCAGCAGAATTGGAGAGGACGGCAGCAGGAGCACAAGGCTAGAAAAGGACAGAGGACTGTCCCAAGGAGCATCACACTCCGGCAGCCGCCCACTAAGCCCCCAGACGGCGCCCCACCCTCAAACAGCCGATGGGTATTGGGTAATGTATGTGAAAAGATTATAATAATCTTTATTAATAATTAATTGCATTGACACAGTTCATGCATCCTTGGAATGGTCAGTAATTCGACCATGTGGAAGACGGCATGGAGACCTTGTCGGACTGAGCACAGTGGTCCAAATTTAGCTATATTGTTTGCACATAAGGAGGTAATTGATTAGCATCTGTGATTGCCTCTGAGCAGCCTCATGACAGCAGTATTCAAAGAAATTCTAGTTCACTTGAGGCAAGGTTAAATAATAACAATCATTGTAATACTGTACTAATAATTATTATTGTTATTCATTATTTAACCTTGCCTCAAGTCAACTAGATTTTCTTTGAATACTGCCGTCATGAGGCTGCTCAGAGGCAATCACAGATGCTAATCAATTACCTCCTTATGAGCAAACAATATAGCTAAATTTGGAGCACTGTGCTCAGTCCCACAAGGTCTCCGGTCCTTTCAAACCCCCCACGTGACCTACTACACCTGGGGGGGAGGGTGTAGTAGCCCACCTCCCAGGTGACCTAAGGTAAGGCAATTATCAAAAGAAGGCACCAACCGGGAAGGCTATGTAGCACCATCAAAGTGTGGAATAATCAGAGGGCGCTAAGTATCGCCAATACGAGAACAAAAACGCATAAAGCAAACGATATCCAAAGTATCCGACTCGCCAAGAATTACACCGAGGGACAAGTGCCGCGAGGGACGGTTGGGAAGCAAGACGCTCGTACTGGAAGTTACGACATTCAACAAGAATATGCACGACTGTAAGAGGGACAATGCAATGTGGACAATAAGGAGCAGGGCGGCGCCCCAGGTGGCCTAATGCACTCCCAGGTGGCATAATAACCCCCAAGAACCCCAATCCACCTCCAGGTGGCCTAATACAACCCCCAACTTGCCTAATACCCCACAATTGGCCTAATACACTCCCAGGTAGCTTAATACAATACATAATCAAGTGGCTTACTACACCCCACAGGTGTAGAAAGCTGTGTTTGCACCACTGTGTGTAAAGCAAGACATGGGTGAACTGAGACGGGTCTCCTGCTGGCACCTGTCATGACATGAGCGGGGAGGGGTGAAGTGATCTTAACGGCCACAACAATTTCAGGCTGGAGTCGCGAATGTGATGATCATTGGGTAATGAACAAATCCACGAGGGTTCGAACCCTCATCACGGTTCTTGTGGATTTGTTCATTTCATGCTGCATGCTATTGGGATTTCTGTGTTTATTCACGTTAGGGGCAACAGAGGTAGAACATTTGGTTAACAGAGCCCGGGTGCATGGGGAAATTGTGTAAAACCCCTGTGCTTCAGAGAAGTCACAGGAGCCTTGTGAGGGCAGTAGTGCTCCATGTTGCAATTTATTTATATACAAGAAGTTACATTGGGGGTTAACAGAGAATATAGAAAATAAGTTTAACATTCTTGTAATGCCACTAGCACGCATAGCGTTTTGGGCAATTCTTTTACCATGTATTGGCAGTCAACTAAGGCGCGTCTGGGATCATCCCGCGCATAGGTTCGAACGCTCATCACTGTCCTTGTGGCCTTGTTCATTTGATGCATCATGCAATTGTGATTTCTGTGTGTATTATTGGGTATTCATGATAAAATATGTACTAAATTTCTGAATTTATTCATGGGGCATAATTATTAAATTTTGTGTTCTTTTTAATGATACAACATCGTACTTGTAAACAGAGGCATCCGAGCAGAAGAAACAGCAACACCTGTAATTTAATTTGTTTTAGTACTTCCATGGCAACCAAGACAACTTAGTTATTATAATAAGGTGTGAGATATGGATAATTATTATCACTTAAAACTGTCTTCATTTAATTTACCTTGGAGGATTTCACTTGGAATTTGTAGAGTTATATTCCTTCATAATCCTTGTGCCGTAGAGGAGGTAACCACCTCCACCCGACATGTTGATTTCTGGATGAGTCCGCTGCGGTAATACCTGGTAATGCCGCAACCACGTCTCACTGAGGCGGACATTTGTGCCGTCCTGGGATTTCACTTCCATGAATAACTCCATTAAGGGCTGTGAATGTCAAAAGTTACAAGAGAACTTTAGCATTAAGGGATACAAATTGAAAGATTATTGTACTAGTCTATACACAACAGTATGAAGGTTAATATTGTCAAACAGTATATAGAATGGTTTATTGGGGGACGTTTGACAAGCCGCCGGCTTCCTGTCCTCGTCGAGTAGTCGTGGCCCTCAGGTATATAGATCCTATATTTGAAGGCAGAAAGGATATGCCTTTGGTCCGTTCCCAACTGATTATATATTGTATGTAAATCATCTTTCCCCTACAAAACCACTTGAATACTACATACTTTCAAAAACTATATGCTGAATCAAACCATCTTTGCTAGATAGGTACATCTTATATGTCAGCAAACACAATAGACAGACCAGAGAAAGAAAGTTCAAGTTAACACATCTGTGTGTGTTATTCTTACTATGAATCAATGCGAATCTATACAATATTTTTCACAATGCAAATCTATACAATATTTTTCACAATGCAAATCTATACAATATTTTTCATGCTTATTACACATTCTCTCATTATTTCACCTTAAAATTAAATAATATAAAAGATTTCTCAAGTACTTACTGTATATTAATATTTCCCGGTGATTAACGTAAGCTTTATTAATTATTCTGCCAACTACTACTTCACCCACTGTGATAGCTACTCACTAATTTATGACCTTGATACCTGCCATCACCTCAATTGTGTTCTTTCTACTAATATACCGGGGGGGGGGGGACCTATTCGGATACCGGGCCACGGGCACACTGATCTTCGGAACCAATGCCAGGGTATATGTAAAATGAAAAATGATACACATTGGAACATTGTTGTGGCATCTTACAATACAGTATTCTAGTGGCCATCATGTCAATCTACAACTACTTACAGTACTGTTATAGGAAGTGTCAAAACTTTTAGCAGTTTTATACCTTTTTTGGTAAAAATATTCAAAGGGAAATGGAGCACCACAATTATACTTTAATTATAAATATGACGAAGAAAAATGAGTGAAAAAAACCAGCATTGAACGTAATGAAATGCCTTCGGGTGAGCCCCAGAGGCTCCCTGAAGCTGTCTGAACAAGCTGGTCAAGATTGCGACCAGCTTGTGGTCTGTTTTGTTACGCCTATCTTTCTGTGTGCTTCCCCAGCTGATGCCAATTATGACACACTTTAAATGTAAAGTGCTTGTAGGACATTGCTCCCTGCTACACATAAGGGACATAACTGCCAGACCCCTCACAGTGTTCAAGACAGAACTGGATAAGCACCTCCAAAGGATACCTGATCAACCAGGCTGTGACTCATACTTCAGGCTGCGAGCAGCCGCGTCTAACAGCCTGGTTGATCAGTCCAGCAACCAGGAGGCCTGGTCGACGACCGGGCCGCGGGGACGCTAAGCCCCTGAAGCACCTCAAGGTAGCCTGCTCCTCTCTGAGGGAGCCAGGTTCTGGTTCGTGGTCCCCGGTAGGCATATGGACCCCTGTGGCTGATGACCCCCAAACTAATATACCACATCAGTTCGAATAGCTTCAGGGAGCCAACGGAGCTCCCCACAGAAAGAATCACTTCATTCTTGAGGTTATCTTGAGATGATTTTGGGGCTTTAGTGTCCCCGCGGCCCAGTCCTTGACCAGGCCTCCACCCCCAGGAAGCAGCCCGTGACAGCTGACTAACTCCCAGGTACCTATTTACTGCTAGGTAACAGGGCCATTTAGGGTGAAAGAAACTTTGCCCATTTGTTTCTGCCTCGTGCGGGAATCGAACCCGCGCCACAGAATTACGAGTCCTGCGCGCTATCCACCAGGCTACGAGGCCCCTATCATTATACTGTATTCCAAAACTACTGATGCAAGTACAAATAGGTGAATACAGGACGTAACCAGAAAAGAGAATACCGGTGAAAATAACAATTCCACTTACTTCTTTATAAGGAGAGAAAACAACAAAAGGATGACCAGGCTTGAGGAAATGTAACAAGTCTCTTAAGATGTTGTTGGGGTACTGGCGACAAGCTACAACAAGACCTTCAATGCTTCCTCGAAGTACAGTTGATGACATCTGCACATCTTCTACTTGTCTTCTTACAAACTAAAATAATACAGCACAGTATAGTTACAAAATACTTACTAAATTAAAAGAACAATATAAGTGAAATATATGTGAAATAGTGAAATATAAAGAACTATAGAAACTGTAAAAAAAATTGTGTAATTATCTTCAACCAAAACCTCCTTAAAGTTTCCACAATTAAATGACAAGAACATGATACAGTATATATATATGATATGTGATATCAAATCAAATCAATTTACTATGTGAGGAAACACAAGTATCATTTGTGCGACAACACTTGAATGGGCCTCAAGTTATATATATCAGAAAACTCATCCTCGTGAAGGGCGCGAACCCAGACCACTAGGCACTCCATACACCTATGCACACCTACCTGCTGGGTTCGAACCCTTCACGAGGATGAGTTTTCTGATACACACAATTTAGAGCCCATTCAAGTATTGTTGCATATACAGTATAGATGTAGATATACTATAAGACAATATTGTTGTAATATGATGGAATCTAACCCACATCCCTGGACTTTCCAGGTAGTGTTTGGCGAATCCAGGGAAGTATGTACGATCCCGTTGCCCAGCTAAAAATATTGTCCCATGAAGATGTGTTGGAGTCCTGAGCACAAAGAACACTAGAGGTGGCTACACCCGCAATAAAACAAATGCATTATAATTAATTTACAAATAAATCTATTGCATATTGAAACATTGTATTAATAATAAAGTAAATCAAATAACACGTGTCTACATTAACTAAACCTGCTAAATATATACATTATGATTGCACGTGAATGAGCGAAAAGCAGTCTCTACCCAGGCCAGTATCTCAAGACAGTCATGAATGATAACTGGCTGTTGTAGTAAGTGTTAGGCACTGTAATGAGTTAAGAAGAATGAGTTTAGGGGAGTATAATGACATTAATTTTATTTTTCAGGGACATGCCTGTGTTAGCCACAAGCCTCTGACTGGCTAACTCTTTAGCATCCCAATCCTCATTCTCTCGATTTGACAATCCATAAACACGGCAACCTTCTGACAAACTAGAAATGCTTGAACCCAAGCAACCAACCTAGTCTATCAAGGCCAATGCATAGAAAACGTCAACATCATAGTCTATTAATTCTGACAGATATGTAACATAAAGTAAAGTAATATGTTATATGAAATAACACAACAGGTTAGAGGACGGGTTCGTGTGTTACTTACTGGGTATATTTAGGTGGTGAAGGAGAGTTTATAATTTATGTGGGCTTATGTAAGCTCATGTTCAATTTGGTTTTAACAATGTCTTCTTCTGGGTTGTTAAATTTCATGGCAAGTCCAATTTAAATTTGTAACAATGTATTATATTTGATAACTTTCAAATCATCTGTTAGGCCTTTTTCCATAATGCTAACCTTTTCTACCTCCCACCTACAACGTCCCCCACCCCACCAAGACCCCCCCCACCTGCCTCCTGCAAGGTCCCCCACCCCACCCAGACCCCCCCCACCTGCCTCCTACAATTCTCTCTCAAGAACACGAATGCCTATTTCCTATGCACATGGGTATCCTAAGCGTGGTGAGAAGCAAATGTACTGCTGTGCTTCTCTATTATGCCCTTTCAACAGAGAAAGTGGTGGAGTGTGAAAAGATACGTGAATTTAGAGAATGATTTAACCAATGTTCCAGCGATGTGTAAATATTTCATTCAAAATGATATGCTACCACAAATTTTAGCCAAATATCCCCAGTTTGCTAACTGTAGGTAGTAACTAAGTGATTGTAACCTATCCACCGCTGCCTACTGGATGGGGGGCGGTGTGCAGGACAAACATAAATTGTGACACTAGCTCTCCACACGCCAGTTGCTTAATTTAGAAACTGTACTTGTGGTCGATCTCGAACCCATTGTTGATGTGACGACTTATATTAAATTTTCTAACTAGCTCATCAAGATTGTAACTTGCTTAGCTAAATCAATTGTGGGGTTCAGTCCCTGAGCCCATTATGTGCCTCTGTAACCCTTTCCACTACTGCCACAAGATGGCTATGGGGTGCATAATAAATGAACTAAACTAACTACTGTAATTGGCTAATTCTTGACTTGTCAAGATCAAATGATTTCCTTTCTTACTGACATTTTGCATGACCACTTATGATAGTTAATCAGAGTTTTCTTGGTACATTCTTGGATTGTATCCCTCAATCTCCAGGATGCTTATTGTCATGTTCTTGGTCAGGTTTGGCTCAATTAACTCAAAATGTACTTCTGCTCACATGTTCACCACCAGCTCAGGAATTAGCATGACAACTCGAGCTTAGAGGAGTCCTCTACTCTGGTGGTGTCCACTGGAGTCTTTTACTAGAGTTAATTCAGTTCAATAAAACTCTCGAACAGTTCACCAACATGTCCTATGTAGGTTGGGGCTTCCTCTCCAACCTTTTTGCAGGCCAATAGTATGGTCCACATAATACTATCCATACTATCCAATAGTATGGATAGTATTTAAATGCTTAACTATTGCAAGAGACCTAGGTATCCAACTCCACTCTGATAAATTTGTTCTCAAGCACAGCCAGGGATCCTTCTGGGTAGGCGAGTTTTTTGATCGGTTTGGCTAGCATTTTGGCCTGTCGGCTTTGATTCTGTTGCCCGTCATTCAGCTTAGGGCAGTATTCACTTGGTACTGCTGCCTTGCTATCTGAGCAAGTTTCTGAGTTTATACCCATCTCTTCCCTTTCTGTTTCCGGCTGCACTCTTGCAATTCCTGTCTATGGAGAACTGTAATATGTGTTGCCCTGATTGACTATGTACAGTATGTCTAAAACTACGGTGTGATCTGACTTTATGGAGCAGCTAAATGTAAAAGCCCAGAAATAGGACAAATAGGACTCGGTGACAGAAAACAAATTACTATGACAAGATACCTTTCTTGGCTTGGCAGATTCCAGCTTCAGGCTCTTTGCATTGCCTCCAGACGTCTCCATATTTTCATCACCACCAGTCTTCTTTTGTTTAGTTTCAAGACATACGTCATCAAGAGACTGCTTTTCTTCTTCTTTAGCTGAGAAGAAATTAAAAGGGGGTTACATCAATTTATATATATATACACACACACACATACATACATACAAATACTGATGGTCTTAAAATAATGCTATTTTAAGACCATCAATGGAACCAAACAGTTTGGAAGAATAATCTTAAGATGCTCATACTGAAATTTATTACAGTAAGTTATGTGAGAGTTTGAATTCTTGGAAAACCTCATCATAGGAAGAACTCATGCAATACAAACCTTAGGAAAACCATATGGGAAAATATGAATGCATTCCAGACTTAAAAGAAATGCACTTTCTAAGCTTTGCTCTCACTAGTTGCTCCCAATCCACAGCTTATATGATCTGCCAGGACTTTATCTACCTGTCAATCTCTTTCCCCACAGTGGTAAGTAACTTCAAAAGGTATTGAATAAATTTCAAATGATCTGTCAGGACTTTTCCACAACGGTAACCTGTCATGGTGGGTCGACGAGGGTCTGATATGTGAGCAGTGTCCTGCATAGACACTGACCCTGGATAACACTAAGTACAAGCTTCCTGTTCTCAAGAATAGGAAATAAACCCAGCAAACCCCACCAATCTGTATAAAACATGTTGTCCAGAAGAATAATGATGATGTTCTGAACACCAGACCATTTGGTGACGAGTTCTCATAAGACTGTTTGAATCCTTGCTCTTACTGGAAGCTACAAAAACTGAAAACTCTATATAAATGATATGAGAACCAACATGGTGGGTCTAGTCCTCAGGAAAGCCAAACTAAAAACAAAATGTTTCAAAAACTGATATGATTTGAGTACTTACACACTTCCTTCATCTCTTCTGTTCCATTTGTTGCAGATTCTTCCTGTAGATTAATGTCTGGTAGTTTGTTAAAGTTAATGAAGGAGAGAACCTCCAGCTCTGGCACTGTGAAGTTCATCAGGTCTACTGCATCTCTGGTTTAAGAATATGACACTCGACAGAGATAACATACAGTAATTATGGAACTAAAATTTGACAATACTCTTAATACAATATTTTCAACATGGCATATACTTCAAAATATGTCATGCACTCTTTGTATAAATTATTTAATAAATATTTGATCTATAAATGAGTAAAGATTAATATTATCCCAAACTAATCAAATAGAGCTAGTCAGTAATAAATTACACCAATGCAAGTATAGTACAGTTTAACCTCACTTACCCATTATGTTGCAAATATTAATACAAAAATGTCTAAATGAGTAGGTTAGGGTGCCCAAGTGTCAATGAAATGCTACATCCTGGGGCTAGATACAGTACACAAAGAAGTTACGCAAACACTTACGAACCTGTACATCTTTTCTCAATCTTTGGCGACTTTGTTTACAATTATTAAACAGTTAATGAGCTCCGAAGCACCAGGAGGCTGTTTATAACAATAACAGTTGATTGGCAAGTTTTCATGCTTGTAAACTGTTTAATAAATGTAATCAAAGCCGTCAAAGATTGAAGAAAGATGTACACGTTCATAAGTGTTTGCGTAACTGCTTTGTGAATCTGGCCCCTGAGCTATGAGATCAAAGCACCACCAAGGTAGTAAGCAGTACAACTCACGAGAGTTTACCTGAATTTACCCAAGGGGCACTCTCTCTCTAGTGGCTTCAATGGGGACAGGAGGCTGTCAGCTGTCAAAAGACCTTTCCTGGTTCCTGAGGGCTTTCCCATCAAGATTTTGAACCACAGTAATACCTGGGCATTTACGGCCTTGGCAGATAGGTAGTTTTACGGGTATATAATGCTATGGCTAAAGGGAATGCTAAACACCTTCAGAAATAGCCTCTGGGACCAAAGGCCTTTGAGAAAAAGCCACAGAAAAAAGCTCTGGTGTTCAACCCGTCCTCACACTTGATAAATAAAACTCACACTTAAATCAATTTATCTTAAGTATTTGTTAATCAGACATTAGTATTCAGTAGGTTATTTTTTAATGCTACTTGTATTTCTGTAAGCCACGTGTTATTTCTGTATGGTTAGGTTAGGTTATGTGTTTAGGTTCTGTTGCAGATTATTTGTACATATTTGTAGTACGTGGGTGAAGCCTTTACAGAGTTGTGGTTTGAACAAAAGTCATCAGCGAAGCATTTGTTCTGGAAGTGTTCGGATACCTTCAGTTGTGAGTCGTGTGTAAACCACTTTTCATTCATAAACAGGGGGTTTGGCAGGTGCATGGAGTGGACTTTGGGTCCTTGTTTAGAGGACGGGCTGCTTTCTGATAGGTCATTTTGAGGCTTTGTGTTAGCTAAGGAAGCCACTGAGGACAGCCCTCCCAGAAAATTAAACTATGGCCCTTTAATTCTTAAACTGCTAAGCTATTTAAAAGTCTTATATTGTGGTGTGCATGGTAAAAGTAAAGTACAGGCATACCTCAGTTTAAGAGTTTAATTGGTTCCTGGAGACGCCTCGTATTCCGAAAACTCGCATTCCGAAGCTAATTTCCCCATAAGAAATAAAGGGAAATGAATTAATCCGTTCCTGACTACCCCAAAAACCCCACATCAAACTAAATTTTTATACCTAATTCATCTAAATAAACCTACAAAACTATGTTCAAGTTATTACTTACCTTGCTGTTGAATGCTGTAGGCGTATGGAAGATGGTGAGGAGGTGGGAGGAAGAGAGGAGTTACTGTTTGGAAGGGGAGTCCCCTTCCATTATCACATCAGGCAGTGAGGACTTCACTGGTATGCACACTCTGGCACATTTTGCCTGCATACCACTAAGACTTGCTTGTTTTACTAAGAATCTGTCTAAAGACACTTGTTTTTCCCTACATTTTAACACTTGTCTGTAGTAAGACATCACATTATCATTTAAAAGGTCAATGCAACGGCCTGCTACAGCTTTATCTGGGTGAGTTTTTTCAACAAAACTTTGCAGTTCTTCCCATACTTCACACATTTTCTTAATCAAGAAGGGACATCCTCTACTGCCTCTACTCACAGCTATTTTCTTAGGTTGAACCTTACCAATGGCTTTCTTGAGACCCATGGCGAGATATATAATGACAACTTTTATGCTCAAATGGCCAAAAAAACGATAAAAAACTGTAAATCCTTGTGAAGAATTCAGGTGGGATAGTCACTGGACACGAGACACTGGTAAACTGAGGCACGATCGCCATGCCACCACGCGCCAGTCGGCCTGTACACGTATCAACAAACTCGCGTCCCGAGGTAACCCTCGCCTTCCGAGACATATTTTTGGAGTAAATCCTGCTCGTCTTCCGAAAAACTCGCATACAGGGACACTCACATTCCGAGGTACCACTGTACTGAAAACCCCATAAGGATCAATGTGCTGAAACCTCATAAAGATCAAAACCCAATAAGGATCAATTCATTGAAACCCATAAGGATCAATGTATTGAAAATCAATAAGGAACAATCATATATGGCAATTTCAGCATAGAAGGAAATTATAGATAGTGACTAGAACACTGTAATTAAGAATTTTTTTTTACCTCTGTGGATGACTACCATGATAAATCTGAACCAAATGTCCAGTGGTGCCCATGCGGTGCAACATGGCAGCCGTCACCAAGCCCTGAGTGCCAGACTCGAACACAGCAAAAGAACCCCCTGGCTGAACATTCACGTGACACAGCAGCTGCGACAATGTATCAACGCGAAGATTCCTGGTGGAAAAGCCACGAATAAATGGTTTTATTTATTAAGTTGCTAACCTCCGTAGTAAGCAAATATTATTGAATTGCATCAAGTAATCAATGAAGATCAATTATATGAAGACTCCTGGTAACATTCCAGCATATCTGAAAATACAAACTAGATTATACACTACTTAAAAAATACAAATGACTATCTCATTATAATAACTAGAGAAGTGTGTCAACAGATCTGATTAACTGTAGAGAAAATAACATGTGTTGGGTAATTAAAAATCATATATCCAAGTGGCTCCTTGCTTGCTCGCCACAGTCAGGACTCGAGTTCACACAAGACACTCCTCACGCGCCAGGTCCTTGTAGATTTTGAGGCCTATTGCCACAAGGAACTTTTCAAATGGTCATACCACAAAGTATGAGAATTCAACCTGTCTCAACCTGCTCACGTGAAGAGCTGAGCTCAACCCCATGGCCATGATATACCACTACAATCACACCAAAGAACCAACCAACACACCCTGAAAGGGAACAGCACTGAGGATCAAAGTTCGAGACACACCTCAAAAGGAGTCAAACTGAGCCGCTACCCACTATTCACCTCTGGAGGAGTACCAGTATGACAATACACAATCCAAAAGAAGACAAAGCTTCCTGTCCCTGATAAGGGAAATTATAACATACAATAAATCATATACTTCAGGCTTCAGCAAAATGAGCTTGGAAAAAAACTCAAATAAATAAGAATGTCTGCTATCATGTCTGCTTCTGAATGTCGGCTATCATGGCCCACAAGAAACCTCGACTAATGAAATGCATAATCAATACTTACGCTATTTTGAGCGGGTCCTGGGTGTAATACATATTGCTTAACAGTCGTATAGATGGTCTATGTATAGTGATGATTTCACCATATTTCTTCTGCTTTTTATTAACATATTTTTCTTTGGAAAATACTGTTTTATCTTTGAATGTAGTGCTGTTTTCTGTGATCGTCTGAATAACCTGAAAGGACATACTTTATATATAGAGTTGAACAAAATTTCATGATGAAAACTGTTGTGTGTTTACATGTTATGGTGGATTACAAATACTGCACCTGTAATGAAGAAAAATATGTTATAGCAATAAAACTCAGGATTGGTAATA
Organism: Procambarus clarkii; assembly: GCF_040958095.1. Classification (NCBI taxonomy): domain Eukaryota; kingdom Metazoa; phylum Arthropoda; class Malacostraca; order Decapoda; family Cambaridae; genus Procambarus; species Procambarus clarkii. Next base: position 13,729,129 of record NC_091239.1, on the reverse strand, counting down.
AAATAAGAAGCTTGATATGCATCAATTGCATAGCATTAGGGCAATTATATCTCGAGTTTCCTTCCACAGTATGTCGGCAATACACAAACTTTACAAAATTCCTGTTTTATTGCAATCCTTGAGCTAAAAAAAATCCTCTATTTAAATCCACAGAATTACATTGACTACATTAGACTGCTTGAATTACATTCATCTTCCACATCATCGGTACAGTATCAGGTTCCCTTCTCCCCCATCATTTTGGCCAGAAGATTATCTTTCTTAGACTGGAAGGTGCCACCCTTCCACACACTATGTCTATAGACTGAAGGAGCGTTCCTCTGTGTTCAACTCCCTGCTGGCCAAGACGCATCTGAATATCTTGAACTATGCTCTGTATACTTATCAATTACTCCAGAAAGCTGGGGTTTTGGTATTCAATGTTCAGCTTCCTCCCCCACTGTCCTCAGCTCTGATCTCATGGACTTCAAGACTTGTTTTTGCTTAACCAATGCAATCCAGTTTCTGGTGTACTAAGAGCTCTTATCTTTTCAAGTTTTGAGTGGCTTCCATAGGAGCTGTTGGCACTCATGTCTTGTTGTCTGCCTCTTTGGCTGCCACTGCCATACCTAACATGTTCGTTCCAATCCTCCGTAATGCTGTGTTGGACTACTCTATGACATGCCTTGCCTATTAGAAAACGACAAGCACACACCCTTCAAATTCAGGTGCACATTCTCTCCAGGAAGAGAACATAAATATATGAAGAGTGCAAAAGCAAAAGTGTCCAAGCTGATGCCTGAAAGTCCAAGAAGCAGACATCTGCAGGCAAGGCATGGAGATAAGGCCACTATACTGTAAACATTATGAAGAATCAAGGCAAGATCACAGCTGCAGCAGAAGTAATGAAAAGTGAGGCAAAAAGTTAGATCAACTCTAGACCAGCCAGACCAACTTGGCACTAGAATGAAAGAAGAGCTCCTGGCAGGAACAGAACTTTAACAATATCCAGCAAATGAAAGCAAAAAGCAAGCCTTAAAATCTGTAAAGATGCTGCACCAAGTGGGGAACCTGGACATAGTACTGCCACATCCCAAAAACAGGATGGGACCTTCAAAAAGCCGCAAGCTTCCTGTTCCCACCCATCGAGGCCACTAGAGGTTGTGGCCCTCAGGTTAATTTAGGTAAATACAAGATCCCTTACAAAACAGTCTCCATTTTCCCCACAGAAAATAGCAGACTGAAGAAACTTGAAGAAAGTGTGACAAATTTCTGAAGCATGGATACAAGAGTTACAAGAAGTCCCACTATGCACGAAGGACAGGAAGATGGGACTTTGTGTACCTGTAAAGTCAGAAGATCAGAGACCTCCATAGGAAACACGAATTAAACACAAGGTGGAAAAATGAATGTAATACACTGAAATTCAGGAGGGTAAAACAGCTTCTCAGTCTAGAGGTTATCACCATCATGCTTGGAAATTAAGACCCAAGCAGGGTCAAAAGAGAACCCAGGCCTCATCTACTCTCAAAGCCTCCAGCCAAAGAGTATTCCCCACTAGGGAAGAGGACAGACTGGTTGAGGAGCCTGGAACAAAACTAACACTAAAAAAATAATTCCCAAAACTAAGAGCTCTACAAAAGATGCCCCCAATCCCTCTGTGCAAAAACTGGTGACAATGAACATAAAACCAGAGGAAGAGTTGACAACTCCTGGAACAAACTCTGCATGCCTTGATCATCACATAAAGCCCTTATAGTTCTGCAGCCAAAGGAGGCAGCTGGAAAGTCGGGCAAGGTACAGCTATGGCCTTGGAAGCTAGAGCATTAAGGAGAAAGAAAGTGGGTATTTAGAGAAATATCCTAACTGCCCTGGGAGATGGAAAGCAGCAGTGGCCAATACTGGAGATTACATTATTTCAAGGCAAGTGAGATGTTGCCAAAGAAAGTGACCAAATGACCAATATTCAGTAGTTTGTACTACTTTAAAGTTGGTCATTCCATATATTTAATAAGATAAATAACAGGTACAAAACTGAATGGCCAGTTTCATAACCCACAGTTTAACAAACAGTACAATATCATACTCTTAATTGAGTTAAATCATTATACAGTACTAAGAAAGTACTGAACTAATTAACTGTGTTAATATAAAAAAAAATGATACACAATTGAGAAATCTTCAATGCATTGCTTAGAAACATTTAATACTAAAATAAGATGCGAGTCATAATTTAATTTAACCTTCATTATCATAGTGCATAAATAACAATACAAAAACTTATAAAACTTCATAGCCATCCTTCCCACCTCTTTGCCTGTGAGCCCTGAACCTTTCAGCTGAATAATTTCTTCAGAAGTTAACTTTTGGGATCGACCATCATCTTGTAAGTCCCGATTGTCCTCCCCGCCCTCCTTCACTGCAAGTAAAGTGTGTGGGAGAATAACCTTATAATCAACATCAATATGAAACTTGCAATAGTGATACAACATTTTTAACACTGTCAACAATGGAGAAAGTTAATACAATGCCATAGTGGTTGAAAAAGGGTGAAGGGAAAGCCTGATATATGTGCATTAAAAATTAAATTTTTTGGATGGAACCTATTTTAATAGGTTACATCCATCCATCCATACATACATAGTTTGCTGCCTGTGGTAGTCATTTATTTGCAAAAATAGAGCATCGAGTGTAATGAAATGACCCCTATCTGAGCGGTTACCTTATGGTGAGATACCTTGGTAGCCTGCTGAGGTTACTGCACTGACACCCTAGAACTACACCCCAATGGTCAGACTCATTAGACAGTTGCAGTTCACTGGGAGAAAGCACCAATATCTTGCTTCCTCAAAGGGGCAGGTAAGCATGCAAAGATCAAAGATCAATCCACTACAAAGGTGCACTGCCCAACCTATCTCCCATTCTAGCCATTCCTTATTTAAGGAACTGCTTGTCTCTTGTTTAGAGAGGCCTGGACCTTGAACAACACAAGGAAAGTTGAAGCAAAACAGGAGGTAATGAAGGCAACCAAGTAGCTGTTTAAGAAAGGACCCATCTACCCCCCCCCCCCATCCATCTTCCCTTAACATGCTTTACTCATATACCATTTATGGCACTCATTTTTAAATGATCTAAAATCATTCGTTCTTTATAATATACAGAAACCTTCCAAAAGTTGCAATTCAAATTGAGATTTGGGAACATTCCCTGGTATCAAGTATACAAGTAGAAAAATTGGTGCAGTTATGCTTACTAATTGCAATACAGTGGTATTGAAGGTCATATCCTCTACAATTAAAAGTTTAAATTTATTTACAAAAATTGCTACTAGGGAGTTCCACCGTCCAATTTTAATATGACTTCCATTCACCACTACACTTCATTAAGTCAATACAAAGAAACACTCAAAATATTAGACACAACTTAATAAAGAACAAAAATAAATCATGACAAAACCCCCAGGTATCCTGATCAACCAGGCTGTGTCTCATATGTCAGGCTAAGAGCAGCTGCATCCAACAGCCTGGTTGCCCAGTCCAGCAAGTCCAGCAACGAGGAGGCCTGGTTGAAGACCGGGCTGTGTGGACACTAGGGCACCTGACAGCTGAGTGGACAGCGCTTCGAATTCGTAGTCCTGAGGTTCAGGGTTCGATCCCTGGCGGAGGCGGAGACAAATGGGCAAAAAGTTTCTTTCACCCTCATGTCCCTGTTACCTAGCAGTAAATAGGTACCTGGGAGTTAGACAGCTGCTACGGGCTGCTTCTTGGGAGTGCGTAACAAAAAGGAGGCTTGGTCGAGGATCGGGCCGCGGGGACGCTATTCCCCCAAATCATCTTAAGATAACCTCAAGATGACACTAAGCCCCGAAACCATCTCAAGGTAAGGTATCCTTTACTGATGATAACCAGTTAGTCATTTGCTAATGTACAATACTGAATTTTCTAACAAGTAAGAAAATATGGAGCTGTGCTATCCCGAAATATAATTCAATACTTACCAATATCAAGACAATTACTAAGGTGTTCAGTTTTATGAATGCTGAAAAGCTTGTTTGTCATCCTCTCCATTCGGAATGAAGAGCCAAACTGAGAGCCTAATGCACCATCAATATTGAGAGTGAATTGACCATCCCCTCGTTTACCAAATGCATAGGTCCTGTAAAAAAACACTATATATATTATATACTGTAAACATATACAGGCATACCTCAGAATAAGAGTTTAATCCGTTCCTGGAGACGCCTCGCCTTCCGAAAACTCGCATTCCGAAGTTAATTTCCCCATAAGAAATAAAGGGAAATGAATTAATCCGTTCCTGACTACCCCAAAAACCCCACATCAAACTAAATTTTTATACCTAATTTACCTAATTCATCTAAATAAACCTACAAAACTGTGTTCCAGTTATTACTTACCTTACTGTCGAGTGCTGTAGGCGTATGGAAGATGGTGAGGAGGGGGGAGGAGGAGAGGAGTTACTGTTTGGAAGGGGAGTCCCCTTCCATAATCACATCACATAACCCCATGCCTTGTAACACTATGGATACCACTTCTCTTTCTAAATTTTTCAAACCAGCCCCTGCTTGCCTTAAACTCTTTCTTATCTGCATCACTCGTTGCAGGGGTATTCTTTAGAAGGTCTTCGTGCAACACCCTGGCTTTCTCACAAATAATGGCCTCCGAAACACTATCACCCCTCAACTCCTTGTCGTGTATCCAAATTAATAACAACTTTTCCACTTCTTCAAGTATTTGTGCCGTTAATGTTCTTACTCCTTTTGCCACTTTAGCACCCATAATCTTATTTTTCTTCTTAAGTATAGTGCATATTGTTGATGTGGCTTTGTTGTACTGCCTACAAAGTTCAACAACACGTGTACCGTTCTCATGCTTCCGAATGATCTCTTGTTTCTCCTCTATTGTCATCCTCACAGGAGCTTTCTGGCCTTTATCCTTACCACTGGCTTTCTTGGGACCCATGGTGAGATATATAATAACAAATTGTATAGACAAATCACCAAAAATCCAACAAAACACTGAAAATCCGCGAGAAGAATTGATGTGGGGGTAGTCACTGAGCGCCAGACAATAATAAACTGAGGGGCGGCGGGGCGGAGGGGCGACGAACGCGCTAGGTCGGCTGTACGCGTATCAACAAACTCGCGTCCAAACTCGCCTCCCGAAGTAACCCTCGCCTTCTGAGACAAATTTTTGGAGTAAATACACCTCGCCTTCCGAAAACCTCGCATACAGGGACAATCGCATTCCGAGGTACCACTGTACAGTATATATATCATATATACAGTACACTATGTTTATAACATTCAAATTATATTTTTCATTATGCTTATAGAAGTCATTATTGCGTGCCTTTTACCAATTTAAAATGGACTATATAATGTTGGTCCACATCACTAACCTGCCAGCCATCACACGACAAGTCTTAAGGTACGTGCCCTTCTGTACCACAACTGTGCAGCCATCATAGATCTCGGATTTCACTTCAGGCATGATGACCTATAGAAGAATAAATAGCAATTACAGTACTCAACAGAATTCAGACACTGTACATTGTTCTTACAATATCAGTATACTTTTTAATAAAGTCCAGTACTGCATTGTATTTACAGGATCAGTTTCCTCTTTGATACAATACTGTACTGTACTTACAATATTAGTATGCTTTTTTGCACACATATAGATATTAAAGAACATACAATAGAGTACTGTATATAAAGGGTCCCAGTAGTACAGTTGGGTTCATTCTCGACTCTCAATCAAGAATTCCGAGTTCAAATCCCAGGTGGGACAGAAATGGTTGGACGCATGTCCTATCACCTAATACCCCTGTTCAAGCAGGAAGTAGGTACTCAGGAGTTAGTCAGCTTCTTGTGGGGTTGCATCCTGGACGGGGTCAGTAATTTGACTGCAGGGAGGGACCTCAATATAAACCTATTGTGTATGAATACACTGGCTTCCTGTCCCCCATCCCCCCCCCCCCACACACACAATCAATTATCATAAAAAGCATGTACCAAAGAATAAAGTATGTGCAAACAAAACGTAAATTCTTTAAGTATATAAATATGCTTACACATTAGAGAATCGGTCAATAACGTGGCTTAAACAAATATACATTAATCATCTCCATTCCAAGTTACTTTACCTAAACTAAAGTTATCTTGATAATAAATTGCTACACATCTTTTATTGAGTTCACGTTTATGAACTGCTCTGTAATTGGCTACATAATATATTTAAATGGTGTTTATTTATGTTCCTATGAAGATTATGAAAGCCTAGTACCTAGTGATTCTAGCAGTACATTTTAAACATGATGTCCCTTTGGTGCAGTGGTAAGATACTCACGCCGCGCTTCACGAGCGATTTAGCCTAGGTTCGTATCCTGGCCGGGGAGGTTATCTCGAGATGATTTCGGCGCTTTAGTGTCCCCGCGGCCCGGTCCTCAACCAGGTCTCCAGGCCTGAGGAGGGTTGACTGGGCACCAACCCATAAATGTAGCCTCTGTTCACCCAGCATGGGTACCTGGTTAAGCGATTTAGCAGGTTCGCATTCCAGGGAAAATTAGGATTAAGGACTTGCCCGAAATGCTATGCGAGCTAGTGGCTGTCAAGAATATACGAATGCTTGTACATATAAAAAAGGTTAGTGCTGTCACGCACATCATATAACAAAAGTATGCATCTTATTTTCATTAGGTTTAGTTAGGTTGGATTGTTTTGAGTTCAGGTTGGGTTTGTTTAAGAATGCACCATCTAATTACCACAAGCTTCACAAAGCTTCCTGGCAATACGTTAGTAATGAATAAATATGATAGGTTAGGCTGACCTAACCTAACATAAGCTTGGATCGTCGACTTGATTTGGCGTCAGCAGCTTTTTATTTTCTTTTTATAAAGAAAATAAAAAGCTGCTGACGCCAAATCAAGTCGACGATCCAAGCTTCGGTTAGGTTAGGTTGGTCAGCCTAACCTAACATATATTTATTCATTACTAACGTATTGCCAGGAAGCTTGTGGTAATTAGACAGACCCTATACGAATGCTTGTACAAATAAATAAAAAAAAAATCAGTGATGTCATCCACATCATATAACAAAACTATGCATCTTATTTTCATTAGATGCAGTTAGGTTGGATTGTATTGAGTTCAAGTTGGGTTTGTTTAAGTGGTGATGACAGATCAAACATTTCTCAAGAGCTGAGCCTTATGCCTGGAATTAACTGGTCTTAAAAGTATTCGTCAGCTACTTGGGCAAATCTTATCGACCTATAGTGACTTAATACACCTATCTTCACCCCTAATCAGTTCAAAGTTCAGCAGCATTAGCACAAGCCTTACCTATTTATCCTTCTGTGACTTCAGCCTCGATATTCAGGGGATATCCTGGAGGTTTAAGATGTCTGTAATTGTCTTGTTTACATCTAGAGGTTTTCCTTACGAGGCTAATGACTTATGTTTATAATGGTGCTCAGAGTGCTTTAGAGGTTGTTGGGAAGACACTTAAGGGTCAGCAGAGCTCATAAGTGCGCGAGAGTGTACCTGAGCTCAGCAAGGCTCAGCAAGTGCGTGTGTTGTGTTGATTTAGGGGCGACGACGATCTTGAGTGCGTGTGTGTGAGCGCCTCAGCTCAGCAGTGTTGCCAGATTCAAATTGCTAAAAGTAGCGAGCTGACGGTCTAAAAGTAGCGAATTTGTAATAATAGCCCAATTCTTGGTTTAGCGACTGATACGGGTTTCAAAGTAATCTATTATGATATATAGAGTACATTAAACGATTTTAATTGTTTAACATTATCTCTACATATATATATTTAACCAATAGGATAACTTACCAATATTTACTGTTGGAAGGACTCTACACCCATTAAGCTTCCATGTGGACTGCTGGCCTGGAGAGCGTGCAGAGATCCTTTTCTGCTAGAATCCACTCGGTAAAGCATCGTTAATTAACCGAGCGTTCTGGGAGACCCCGAACAGGGGTGTCTCCAATGCAGGATAAAGCGGCTAAGCGAGTAGCTGCATCCTGAGGAGCAGCAGCGACGACACACGTACCGTAACTGGTGGAGTTAAAAGTAACACACTACTGATTCAACAACGTGTTTATGGAGGGAGAAGTCGTCAGGAGGAGTAGAATCCAGATGGAGATCAAAGTATTTAGCCCACGCAGCGGGGCCAAACAAGGCGTTGTAATTAGTATTACGGGAAGGGATCGTGCGAGTGCGGCCGTGGCGGGAACGGCGTTGAGAATCCCAGGAGTTCATGGGGTAAAAGGCGCAGTAGTCAATGAGAGAGGGAGCCGTGCCAGGGGACGAGGTGGTCACCACTGGGGACTCGACCCTACCGCAGAGGAGGGAGGGGAGTAGTCAGGTCGCAGGGGCTACAGGGGTGACGAAAGGACTGACAATAAAAGGGTCCCCTCGCTCTACGTCGGGTACTACAGTTCTACGGGTGCAAGATTATGCCTCCTCAAGCACCCGGGCGTCAAAAAATAAAAAGGTCGAAACATTAATCAAAACAGGCAAAAGGTCGGCAGAAAATGACAATTTGATACGAGGAGAAAAATAACACGAGTAAAAGGAAAAGGGGCCTGGCAAAATTGGTAAAGGCAGGAGCATAAGGCTGCAAAACGACAGACTGACCTACGGAGCATCACACTCTGGCAGCTGCCCACCAAGCCCCCTCACGGCGACAACGAGCCACACAGTGAGGGGGTTTCACCACCAAGACATTTTGGCCCCTATCATGGGAACACTTTCAGGAGATACTACTGAAGGCCACAATACACACGTTCTTCCCGCTCACTACTACGACTACATTATGATCTACTTGAAATGCAACTAAATACCATTTGTTAGGTGGAAGGGGAAAGTGTTAAACTCAATATTTCAATTCACATCCATCTTTACTAGTGTACACATTACATGAAAGAGAAGGGGGTTCTTGAATGAATAACCTTCATATCTTCGCCAATATCAAGTCCTTTCAGTTCACGGTGTGGGTCGCGTGATCCTTAAGTCTTCAACACTTCTTCTTGCACATCAGCCTCTGCTTCCGTTGTACGTCAAAGTCCACTGGCTCGGATTTCCTCTACCAATCAACCATGATCTCCCCAATCTATAAAACAAATTTGGTATATGGTTATTATTCTATCATTCCTGAACCTATCTATTATAATACATCTTTTAGGATTCAATTCTATATATTCTACAAATACAACACCTTAACCTTTTGTTTTCTTTTTTGCACTAAAGGATCAACGACATTCACGTCTGTTTTACATTTATATCAATTTTCACTTCATTATTTAACTAACGTTTCCCATACTACATTTTTATACCTAGTTTCTTCCCCACACTCCATAATTCGTATATTTACTTTATGATTCCCTGCAACTATGTATTCATTTATGATTCCCAAATTGTCCATTAATTTTTCGACATCAACTATTCACTTCCTATTCCTTCATCACATCTACTGCCCTCTGAGCACAGTAACGACGCGCCTTCAGCCCAGCCCAGCCCAGCCCCCCCCCCCCCTACCATGTTATGATTCACTTTAAATTATTAGTTATACTGCACTTTAATAACTATCAACTGCATATCTAATAACCATAAACTATATGCTCAACGACTCTGCACTACAATAAAGATTTACAACGACATGTTCCATACAAGGTACGAAATGTAATACGTCAACTTCCACCTTCAACACTTGCAGGTCTGTCCCTAAAGTACCTACACACCATGTTCTCCACGTCTAAGGTACTCAAGCCTGCGAAACGCCATTGTATTCACCATTATGAACATTCATATCCTCTACACAGTCATCATTATACCAAATACACGCACATTTCTATAAACTACACAGAGGTGGGGGGGGAGACATACCATAATGCACAGGAACGCCTGAAAATTATCAAATGGGACATACACCGTTATGAAACTAACATCCCTGTCCACCTACCTGACACTATGTCTGGCTCTTGCCAGCTAACCCTCTTTGTCGGCCAACTGTGTAAGCGCCTCTTCACCTGTGTTTAACCATCTATGCATCTCTAGAGCAATACCGTCTACCATTCAGATATATATACACACCAAGGCTTCAACACTTTTCCACCCTAATATAAATAACTGTTCCGTCTAGTCATTCTGGGTCTCATCACCTATAATGCTCAAACTACACCACATGCATAAATCAGCACGTGTTGTAAATATAAATCGTGATGTAAGTGTTAGGTAGTACATAATTTTAAGATGTCTTTAAATTCCAACAACAATTAATAGACTCGCCTCAAGGTCACGACCGTGGTCGACCTTGACCAAGGTCTCGACCGTGGCGATGCTAGTCCTCAACCCCTGCCGGTGTCGCCACAAATAGATACTTCATCGTTCTGTTCCGGCAAGCCTAAACCTCTCCAAACGCTCACCACCTCGATATCAATAATATCCATCAACTTATCCTAACAAACATTTCGTATTATGGCCTACAACCATCTATGAACACAAATCTAAATTCATTACATTTTCGATATTATATTTCAACATCTAACAATTACTATTTTATTTTAACACGTTTTCCCTCAAAGTGTTAAAAGTTGGTAGACAATACATAGCAACATATGTTCAAACTGACGATTGCTACTTTTCTATAAAATACCATCAAAGCGCAACCATGACAACTATAGATAAATAGTGCCACGAGCCTCATGTGCACTACAAATTACTCCAGTGACCGTATCATTAAGAAAAAATCAAAGATTCATTTTAGGACCTATTATTGAAGTCACGCTTATTTCATGCACTATAAACATTTACTTACAATAAGCAATTTAATGTTTTTTGTTAGTAGCAGCTCTACGTCAAACAACCTACAGCTCAATATGTCTACGTCAATCAAAGAGGACACCAAGGCCACGGATTGTCGACACTTTCTCCCCCCCCCCCCCCTCCTCATACGTTAAGACTTATCTACTCGGGTAACCAGACCACTTTAAAGTCCCCATTAAATGATTGACAAAAAGGGGGGGGGGGAAACAGCACTATCAACCCATTTTAAAGAAACTAATGATGCCCAAGCCTACCCACAGTTATTCAGTAGTCTTAACACTTTTCTGGAAGAAACATCCTGCAGCCTAACTGCATTTTTCCACTTCTATCAACTTAAGATTCACAGATTAACACTTTTAACTAGTTTTAAATCAAAACACTCCCTATAAGCGCCCAGATATGGCTGTAGAGGTCCTCAAACTGCCACTTATTTCACCACATCAATGTCCAACTCCGTTCGTCCACAACCCAGACTTGTCTATTGCATGCCGCAAATCTACGTCCACCACGCCTTATCTTCATCACCTACATTTATTTACCTATACATCGAGTGGGTGCCGCTTCAATATACACCACTGCGTTAGGCCCGGTACACTGGCCTTAGTGGCAACGTTATTAACTACTCTTTTAACTCGTGTAAGGTACGGTTCAATTCTACGTCCGTCCATTATGAGGCTAACGTTTCCAACAACAATGTCATTACTTCCTACTTTGTTTAATTGCAGCCAATTCTCCCGGCAACATGTGATTATTTAGTGTACCATGTTAACTATTTTAACGTCATCGTTAACTGACGATGTTATTTCCACTTCATTAATAAATATTTCATAACGTCAACATAACTACCTTGCACAACATTCAAGTTAACTACTCTCCGCCGCATCAACGTGACATTCAAACCACCACAATTATAAACACTCACCTTTACACTGTAGACCGTCTACGTCCACGGTATAGTACTGTACTGTATTGTACGGTACAATACAGTACAGTACTATACATTACAGTACTGTAGAGTACACTTCCGTACGGTACGATACATTACACTACTATACATTACAGTACTGTAGAGTACACTTCCGTACGGTACAATACAGTACAGTACTATACATTACAATACAGTACATTACCGTACCATACACAACAGCCAAGGGCACAGTTCTCTACAGTACAATACAGTACCGTACAGTACAGTACACTACAAGGTACAGTACCATACAATACTCTGCAGTACAGTACACTACAAGGTACAGTACCATACAATACTCTGCAGTACAGTAAACGATACAGTACAGTATTGTACATTACCGTACACTAAACTCAAGGGTACAGTACACTACAATACACTACAGTACATTCATGGACGCTACAGGGTACACTAAAATATAATACACTACAGTAAACTACTCTACACTACAATATACAAGAGTACAGTACGCTATAGTACTCTACAGGATACATTTCGCTACAGTCCAGTACAATACAGTTCGCTACAAAAGAGTATAGTACAAAACACTACAGTACCGTACACTATAATACTCTACAGTATACTTGAGTACACGGTACAGTACACTACAAAACCGTACAGTACAGTCATATACAGTACAATCATGTACAATACAGTATTGTACACAGTAAAGTACAGGGTACAGTACAATGCACTACAGAGCAGTACAGTATAGGACAGAAAAGTACAATACCATACCCTTACTTCCCTTTCAAATATACCAACGGCATCACCCTTATAATTTTTTATATTTAAATAAATGTTTCTTGAATGTATCAACGCGTAATAAGCACAAATTTCACGTGAGATAAGGAGGGAGGAGATTCCTGCAATGGCGGTCTATGGCAACTGACGCTAGTATCACTAACAACCATTCTTATTGCAGTATTACCTTTCCAGCCCTTCATTTTCCTCTCTAAACAACACCAATGTATATTTATATACATTGGTGTATATAAGATTTATATAAATTCTCCCAAGAAATCATACTAGAAATGAAACTAGATATCCTATTAGAAATTTAAAATGATTTAAGCCATAGATGTACACTGCAACTTGTAAAACGATTACATTTAACATGCAATCAAATAGTGTTCTTTTTTCTGAGATATATACAAGAGTTGTTACATGGTTGTAGAGACACTATACACTGCAACTTGTAAAACGATTACATTTAACATGCAATCAAATAGTGTTCTTTTTTCTGAGATATATACAAGAGTTGTTACATTCTTGTAGAGCCACTAGTACGCGTAGCGTATCGGGCAGGTCCCTGGAATACGATCCCCGCCGCGAAGAATCCTTGTTACAACCAAGTACACATTTTACCGTTGAGTTAAACAGAGGCTACAGTTAAGGAATTGCGCCCAGTAAATACTCCCCGGCCAGGATACGAACCCATGACATAGCGCTCGCGGAACGCCAGGCGAGTGTCTTACCACTACACCACGGAGACTGTAATGCAATTTAATGCAATCCATTTATGCAAAGTTATCAGTCATTTTGAATAATAAAGATCTTGTGCGTTACACTTTTATCATTTTAACTGTTGTGAGTCGTTTTTTAGACATTAGCGCTATATTATGATATGTTAAGCTAAGCTAAGCAAGCTACGCTAGACTGGACTAGGCTACGGTAAGCTAGGTCACGTTAGATACAGTACCCTAAAGTAAAGGGTACAATACAGGGTACAGTACAGGGTTATACATTACACAACAGTAAAGTATAGTAGAGTATAGTACACCATAGTGCAGACCAGTACAGTGCAATACATTACACGAAAGTGAAGTACAATGCAGAGTACAACACAAAGTATTGTACTGTATTGTACATAGAAGTACAGTGCAACATTTTCTACTAAAAATTCCGCTAAACATAAAATTAACATTTCCCCTACAATTCCTATTAGAAATTCCCCTATAAATCGTACTAGAAATTCCTCTATAAATCCTACAATAAATTCCCCTATAAATCCTACTAGAAATTCCCCTACAAATCCTACTATAAATTCTCCCAAAAAATCATACTAGAAATGAAACTAGATATCCTATTAGAAATTCCCCTTGAAATTCAACTGCAAATTTCCATAGAATTCCTACTAGAAATACCCCTGGAAAGCCTAATACCTAATTTTGCTAATTAACAAAACTCCGACCGCATCGAGCTTCCATGCTGCTGTCCCGCACCAGCACAAATCAAATCAGCACAAATACACAGTAATTTTGGTGTGAAATGGTCTCTGCTTTGCAACAAAGTCTGCGGTGGGGGTGCAGCGCCGGTCCCCAAGTGTCCCGCTGTCCACAGCTAATACTTTGCCCAGTCTAGGTGCTAGTAAGCCCTACCTTTAGTCAGGAAACCCTTCTCCTTATTCCTTGGCGGCACAGCCTCACGCCCTGGGAAAAAAGTCTCACCCATTGTCATCTCAGTTTTCCCCAGCACTAGGTATTTTCTGCCCGCCGGTTTAATTCCTGTTAATTCAGCTAAGGATTTACCGTTATGTCTTTCCGGCCTCTTGGTCGGCCTCCGTTAAGTGTTATGTAGCCTATTCACTTTATTTAACATTTGTGTCCTGACTGTTATAACTAGATTTATATAATTACATTACATTGACATTAGGTTTCTGCAGAACGTGTTTACCATGTCACTAGGCTAAGCTTACTCTCTTAATAAGGGTGTACATTTTAACTTAAATATTAGTACTCAGTAGACATGGATATGTTACATTTGTTCCTACTTATATATATTTACATGTTCTGCAGAATATAATTTTCCGTCTCCTACTATGTAATAAATAAGCCCCCAAACTGTTGGCGTCTTTTTCCACCTGAGCAGAAATTGCTGTTATTTTATGCATCATTTGTTGTTTTAATAATATTACGGCCATCTCAACAGAGAACAGTACATCCTAAGCAGACGTTATATAATGATATTCTCAACAGTAGATAAAAGAAAATTAATTGTTATCTAATACCAGAATAGTATAAAACCTTATCATAAGCTACGGGATTTGTGGATCAGTGTTTAAAAGGAATTCGGAAGTAATAATGATACAGCTGATGCCATCTGTCGGCAGAAGAGAACACTATCAACTGGCAGGTCAATAGTGGCCATAAGATACAGCTTACGCCATCTGTTGGCATCAAATTACACTTATAACAAATTACCCTACAAAATACAACTAGCGCCATCTCTTTTTTTTCCAACGCACTATAAATAGCCAAACAGCAACCCATAAGGTGGGTTGTTGTGCTCGGGTAGGAAGGTTCCTAGCTCTGCCCACAAGTGGTATGGGGTGCATAATAAATGGCATATCTTTGTTGACATTGACACAACAGCCAATCACAGGAAGGGATCAGCTAAAGGCTCCATCCACTTAATAAATCATCTTTATTCAGCACAACATCCTTGCTTATGATATTCTGCTTCAACTTTAATCTACCTAAAAAGTTAAGGGTTAAGTATTTAAAAGCATTAATAAAGTGATAAATAAATACTGCAGGATGTAACGAGTGTTACAGAAACATGGGCTGGCTACCTAGCTTGTGACGTCATCAGTGGGGGTTGCCTGACGCGAATAATATTAATGATACAATGCTCCGTTCTCTTATTGGACTCAATTATTCAGTTAGATGGAAATGTCTGTCTTGTACAAAACGAACAGGTTGTGTTTGAGATAAGTATATTGTTGTGCAAAAAGACGTATTTCTTAGTTTAAATTTAATTATAGAAAGAGTGTTTGCATTCCCAGCAACAGCCAATCACGGGAAGGTATTTGCTAAATGCAGTCTCCGTGGTGTAGTGGTAAGACACTCGCCTGGCGTTCCGCGAGCGCTATGTCATGGGTTAGTATCCTGGCCGGGGAGGATTTACTGGGCGCAATTCCTTAACTGTAGCCTCTGTTTAACGCAACAGTAAAATGTGTACTTGGATGAAAAAATGATTCTTCGCGGCAGGGAATCGTATTCCAGGGACCATAGGATTAAGGACTTGCCCGAAACGCTACGCGTACTAGTGGCTGTACAAGAATGTAACAACTCTTGTATATATCTCAAAAAAAAAAAAAAGTTCGTCTCCTTACTGACATCTTCAGGAGCGACACACAGATCTACCTTATGACTTTCTCTTTCATCTCTTCTATATAAACAAATATGAATATTTCGGTTACTATGATTATTAAAGAGATTATAACAGTTGTTACACAAAATGGCTAAAATTTGCCATTAAAAAGAGATCATAGTGGATTTTGTAATAGTTTTATGGAAAGTGTTGAGTTTCTTAATATTAATAGCCCAAAGTAGCCCAACTTGCGTTTAAACTAGCCCAAAAAGTCACAAGTAGCGAAATTAAAAATTTGGGAGCGTGGGGCTCTCAAAAGTAGTCCAATTCGCAACTTGTAGCCCAATCTGGCAACCCTGTTCTGACTCTCTGCGCCTATTTTAATTTTCAAATTACGACATTTTACACCGAAAATATGGCAATTACTGAAAACGGCGAAGGATCATATCTTGCCCAAACCCCCCTGCAGTTTTCAAAATATCTGAAATGTCGGAAATTTGACTCCTGAGCGTGATTTTTGAGCCGAATTCTGACTCTCTGCACCTATTTTCATTTTCAAATTACGACTTTTTATACCGAAAATATGCCAATTACTGAAAACTGCGATGGGTCATATTTTGCCCAAACCCCCCTGCAGTTTTCAAAATATCTGAAATGTCGGAAATTTGACTCCTGAGCATGATTTTTGAGCCGAATTCTGACAGTTCTAGCAGAATTAATAAAATTATAACAGATACATTGCAAGAAAAAAATGAGATGAGAGAGATTAGTAAGTATATTAAAGCACATTGGTGTAATGTTGTAATAAACTATTCCAACATTTACAGTTGTTCTTCCTTGTGAAGATTTAACAAAAACTTGTGCTTGTAAGAGTGATAAAGTTCAGCCCCGGCAGCACCCAGTCTTACTCCATAGTTCCACCTTTGTGGGACCAGTATAAGCCTAACTTGTATATATACCCTGGCTGCCTGTCCCCCTACACAATGATTTATCATTAACTATTATATACAGTATGTCCGGCTAAAGCGAACACAGTACAGTTTCTTCATAGGAGATTCCTAGACTGGAATTCACTACCAAATTTCAATATATCAAAGTATTTTTGGTGTGAAATGGCCTCTGCTTTGCAACAAAGTCTGCGGTGGGGGTGCAGCGCCGGTCCCCAAGTGTCCCGCTGTCCACAGCTAATACTTTGCCCAGTCTAGGTGCTAGTAAGCCCTACCTTTAGTCAGGAAACCCTTCTCCTTATTCCTTGGCGGCACAGCCTCACGCCCTGGGAAAAAAGTCTCACCCATTGTCATCTCAGTTTTCCCCAGCACTAGGTATTTTCTGCCCGCCGGTTTAATTCCTGTTAATTCAGCAAGGATTTACCGTTATGTCTTTCCGGCCTCTTGGTCGGCCTCCGTTAAGTGTTATGTAGCCTATTCACTTTATTTAACATTTGTGTCCTGACTGTTATAACTAGATTTATATAATTACATTACATTGACATTAGGTTTCTGCAGAACGTGTTTACCATGTCACTAGGCTAAGCTTACTCTCTTAATAAGGGTGTACATTTTAACTTAAATATTAGTACTCAGTAGACATGGATATGTTACATTTGTTCCTACTTATATATATTTACATGTTCTGCAGAATATAATTTTCCGTCTCCTACTATGTAATAAATAAGCCCCCAAACTGTTGGTGTCTTTTTCCCCCTGAGCAAAAATTGCTGTTATTTTATGCATCATTTGTTGTTTTAATAATATTACGGCCATCTCAACAGAGAACAGTACATCCTAAGCAGACGTTATATAATGATATTCTCAACAGTAGATAAAAGAAAATTAATTGTTATCTAATACCAGAATAGTATAAAACCTTATCATAAGCTACGGGATTTGTGGATCAGTGTTTAAAAGGAATTCGGAAGTAATAATGATACAGCTGATGCCATCTGTCGGCAGAAGAGAACACTATCAACTGGCAGGTCAATAGTGGCCATAAGATACAGCTTACGCCATCTGTTGGCATCAAATTACACTTATAACAAATTACCCTACAAAATACAACTAGCGCCATCTCTTTTTTTTCCAACGCACTATAAATAGCCAAACAGCAACCCATAAGGTGGGTTGTTGTGCTCGGGTAGGAAGTTCCTAGCTCTGCCCACAAGTGGTATGGGGTGCATAATAAATGGCATATCTTTGTTGACATTGACACAACAGCCAATCACAGGAAGGGATCAGCTAAAGGCTCCATCCACTTAATAAATCATCTTTATTCAGCACAACATCCTTGCTTATGATATTCTGCTTCAACTTTAATCTACCTAAAAAGTTAAGGGTTAAGTATTTAAAAGCATTAATAAAGTGATAAATAAATACTGCAGGATGTAACGAGTGTTACAGAAACATGGGCTGGCTACCTAGCTTGTGACGTCATCAGTGGGGGTTGCCTGACGCGAATAATATTAATGATACAATGCTCCGTTCTCTTATTGGACTCAATTATTCAGTTAGATGGAAATGTCTGTCTTGTACAAAACGAACAGGTTGTGTTTGAGATAAGTATATTGTTGTGCAAAAAGACGTATTTCTTAGTTTAAATTTAATTATAGAAAGAGTGTTTGCATTCCCAGCAACAGCCAATCACGGGAAGGTATTTGCTAAATGCAGTCTCCGTGGTGTAGTGGTAAGACACTCGCCTGGCGTTCCGCGAGCGCTATGTCATGGGTTAGTATCCTGGCCGGGGAGGATTTACTGGGCGCAATTCCTTAACTGTAGCCTCTGTTTAACGCAACAGTAAAATGTGTACTTGGATGAAAAAATGATTCTTCGCGGCAGGGAATCGTATTCCAGGGACCATAGGATTAAGGACTTGCCCGAAACGCTACGCGTACTAGTGGCTGTACAAGAATGTAACAACTCTTGTATATATCTCAAAAAAAAAAAAAAGTTCGTCTCCTTACTGACATCTTCAGGAGCGACACACAGATCTACCTTATGACTTTCTCTTTCATCTCTTCTATATAAACAAATATGAATATTTCGGTTACTATGATTATTAAAGAGATTATAACAGTTGTTACACAAAATGGCTAAAATTTGCCATTAAAAAGAGATCATAGTGGATTTTGTAATAGTTTTATGGAAAGTGTTGAGTTTCTTAATATTAATAGCCCAAAGTAGCCCAACTTGCGTTTAAACTAGCCCAAAAAGTCACAAGTAGCGAAATTAAAAATTTGGGAGCGTGGGGCTCTCAAAAGTAGTCCAATTCGCAACTTGTAGCCCAATCTGGCAACCCTGTTCTGACTCTCTGCGCCTATTTTAATTTTCAAATTACGACATTTTACACCGAAAATATGGCAATTACTGAAAACGGCGAAGGATCATATCTTGCCCAAACCCCCCTGCAGTTTTCAAAATATCTGAAATGTCGGAAATTTGACTCCTGAGCGTGATTTTTGAGCCGAATTCTGACTCTCTGCACCTATTTTCATTTTCAAATTACGACTTTTTATACCGAAAATATGCCAATTACTGAAAACTGCGATGGGTCATATTTTGCCCAAACCCCCCTGCAGTTTTCAAAATATCTGAAATGTCGGAAATTTGACTCCTGAGCATGATTTTTGAGCCGAATTCTGACAGTTCTAGCAGAATTAATAAAATTATAACAGATACATTGCAAGAAAAAAATGAGATGAGAGAGATTAGTAAGTATATTAAAGCACATTGGTGTAATGTTGTAATAAACTATTCCAACATTTACAGTTGTTCTTCCTTGTGAAGATTTAACAAAAACTTGTGCTTGTAAGAGTGATAAAGTTCAGCCCCGGCAGCACCCAGTCTTACTCCATAGTTCCACCTTTGTGGGACCAGTATAAGCCTAACTTGTATATATACCCTGGCTGCCTGTCCCCCTACACAATGATTTATCATTAACTATTATATACAGTATGTCCGGCTAAAGCGAACACAGTACAGTTTCTTCATAGGAGATTCCTAGACTGGAATTCACTACCAAATTTCAATATATCAAAGTATTTTTGGTGTGAAATGGCCTCTGCTTTGCAACAAAGTCTGCGGTGGGGGTGCAGCGCCGGTCCCCAAGTATCCCGCTGTCCACAGCTAATACTTTGCCCAGTCTAGGTGCTAGTAAGCCCTACCTTTAGTCAGGAAACCCTTCTCCTTATTTCTTGGCGGCACAGCCTCACGCCCTGGGAAAAAATTCTCACCCATTGTCATCTCAGTTTTCCCCAGCACTAGGTATTTTCTGCCCGCCGGTTTAATTCCTGTTAATCCAGCTAGGATTTACCGTTATGTCTTTCCGGCCTCTTGGTCGGCCTCCGTTAAGTGTTATGTAGCCTATTCACTTTATTTAACATTTGTGTCCTGACTGTTATAACTAGATTTATATAATTACATTACATTGACATTAGGTTTCTGCAGAACGTGTTTACCATGTCACTAGGCTAAGCTTACTCTCTTAATAAGGGTGTACATTTTAACTTAAATATTAGTACTCAGTAGACATGGATATGTTACATTTGTTCCTACTTATATATATTTACATGTTCTGCAGAATATAATTTTCCGTCTCCTACTATGTAATAAATAAGCCCCCAAACTGTTGGTGTCTTTTTCCCCCTGAGCAAAAATTGCTGTTATTTTATGCATCATTTGTTGTTTTAATAATATTACGGCCATCTCAACAGAGAACAGTACATCCTAAGCAGACGTTATATAATGATATTCTCAACAGTAGATAAAAGAAAATTAATTGTTATCTAATACCAGAATAGTATAAAACCTTATCATAAGCTACGGGATTTGTGGATCAGTGTTTAAAAGGAATTCGGAAGTAATAATGATACAGCTGATGCCATCTGTCGGCAGAAGAGAACACTATCAACTGGCAGGTCAATAGTGGCCATAAGATACAGCTTACGCCATCTGTTGGCATCAAATTACACTTATAACAAATTACCCTACAAAATACAACTAGCGCCATCTCTTTTTTTTCCAACGCACTATAAATAGCCAAACAGCAACCCATAAGGCGGGTTGTTGGGCTCGGGTAGGAGGTTCCTAGCTCCGCCCACAAGTGGTATGGGGTGCATAATAAATGGCATATCTTTGTTGACATTGACACAACAGCCAATCACAGGAAGGGATCAGCTAAAGGCTCCATCCACTTAATAAATCATCTTTATTCAGCACAACATCCTTGCTTATGATATTCTGCTTCAACTTTAATCTACCTAAAAAGTTAAGGGTTAAGTATTTAAAAGCATTAATAAAGTGATAAATAAATACTGCAGGATGTAACGAGTGTTACAGAAACATGGGCTGGCTACCTAGCTTGTGACGTCATCAGTGGGGGTTGCCTGACGCGAATAATATTAATGATACAATGCTCCGTTCTCTTATTGGACTCAATTATTCAGTTAGATGGAAATGTCTGTCTTGTACAAAACGAACAGGTTGTGTTTGAGATAAGTATATTGTTGTGCAAAAAGACGTATTTCTTAGTTTAAATTTAATTATAGAAAGAGTGTTTGCATTCCCAGCAACAGCCAATCACGGGAAGGTATTTGCTAAATGCAGTCTCCGTGGTGTAGTGGTAAGACACTCGCCTGGCGTTCCGCGAGCGCTATGTCATGGGTTAGTATCCTGGCCGGGGAGGATTTACTGGGCGCAATTCCTTAACTGTAGCCTCTGTTTAACGCAACAGTAAAATGTGTACTTGGATGAAAAAA
The DNA here is from genome assembly GCF_040958095.1 of Procambarus clarkii. NCBI lineage: Eukaryota > Metazoa > Arthropoda > Malacostraca > Decapoda > Cambaridae > Procambarus > Procambarus clarkii. The sequence goes on along the minus strand of NC_091239.1, from coordinate 13,707,492 downwards.
TGATTCTTCGCGGCAGGGAATCGTATTCCAGGGACCATAGGATTAAGGACTTGCCCGAAACGCTACGCGTACTAGTGGCTGTACAAGAATGTAACAACTCTTGTATATATCTCAAAAAACAAAAAAAAGTTCGTCTCCTTACTGACATCTTCAGGAGCGACACACAGATCTACCTTATGACTTTCTCTTTCATCTCTTCTATATAAACAAATATGAATATTTCGGTTACTATGATTATTAAAGAGATTATAACAGTTGTTACACAAAATGGCTAAAATTTGCCATTAAAAAGAGATCATAGTGGATTTTGTAATAGTTTTATGGAAAGTGTTGAGTTTCTTAATATTAATAGCCCAAAGTAGCCCAACTTGCGTTTAAACTAGCCCAAAAAGTCACAAGTAGCGAAATTAAAAATTTGGGAGCGTGGGGCTCTCAAAAGTAGTCCAATTCGCAACTTGTAGCCCAATCTGGCAACCCTGTTCTGACTCTCTGCGCCTATTTTAATTTTCAAATTACGACATTTTACACCGAAAATATGGCAATTACTGAAAACGGCGAAGGATCATATCTTGCCCAAACCCCCCTGCAGTTTTCAAAATATCTGAAATGTCGGAAATTTGACTCCTGAGCGTGATTTTTGAGCCGAATTCTGACTCTCTGCACCTATTTTCATTTTCAAATTACGACTTTTTATACCGAAAATATGCCAATTACTGAAAACTGCGATGGGTCATATTTTGCCCAAACCCCCCTGCAGTTTTCAAAATATCTGAAATGTCGGAAATTTGACTCCTGAGCATGATTTTTGAGCCGAATTCTGACAGTTCTAGCAGAATTAATAAAATTATAACAGATACATTGCAAGAAAAAAATGAGATGAGAGAGATTAGTAAGTATATTAAAGCACATTGGTGTAATGTTGTAATAAACTATTCCAACATTTACAGTTGTTCTTCCTTGTGAAGATTTAACAAAAACTTGTGCTTGTAAGAGTGATAAAGTTCAGCCCCGGCAGCACCCAGTCTTACTCCATAGTTCCACCTTTGTGGGACCAGTATAAGCCTAACTTGTATATATACCCTGGCTGCCTGTCCCCCTACACAATGATTTATCATTAACTATTATATACAGTATGTCCGGCTAAAGCGAACACAGTACAGTTTCTTCATAGGAGATTCCTAGACTGGAATTCACTACCAAATTTCAATATATCAAAGTATTTTTGGTGTGAAATGGCCTCTGCTTTGCAACAAAGTCTGCGGTGGGGGTGCAGCGCCGGTCCCCAAGTATCCCGCTGTCCACAGCTAATACTTTGCCCAGTCTAGGTGCTAGTAAGCCCTACCTTTAGTCAGGAAACCCTTCTCCTTATTTCTTGGCGGCACAGCCTCACGCCCTGGGAAAAAATTCTCACCCATTGTCATCTCAGTTTTCCCCAGCACTAGGTATTTTCTGCCCGCCGGTTTAATTCCTGTTAATCCAGCTAGGATTTACCGTTATGTCTTTCCGGCCTCTTGGTCGGCCTCCGTTAAGTGTTATGTAGCCTATTCACTTTATTTAACATTTGTGTCCTGACTGTTATAACTAGATTTATATAATTACATTACATTGACATTAGGTTTCTGCAGAACGTGTTTACCATGTCACTAGGCTAAGCTTACTCTCTTAATAAGGGTGTACATTTTAACTTAAATATTAGTACTCAGTAGACATGGATATGTTACATTTGTTCCTACTTATATATATTTACATGTTCTGCAGAATATAATTTTCCGTCTCCTACTATGTAATAAATAAGCCCCCAAACTGTTGGTGTCTTTTTCCCCCTGAGCAAAAATTGCTGTTATTTTATGCATCATTTGTTGTTTTAATAATATTACGGCCATCTCAACAGAGAACAGTACATCCTAAGCAGACGTTATATTGTAACGGGGGGTGGGGGAAATAGCTCTATCTTGTCCATTATTCCACCCCCCAGTTAACTAACGAGGCCGGGGGAAACAGCTCTCTCTAGTCCGTTATCCCGTCCCCAGTTAGCCAACTATTCTAGAGCACCTCCAGAGTTCCTAAGGCAACCTCTCTCGTTCAACACCTTGTAACCTAGGTATTTGACTACCTAGGTGCTAAGACTACAAGGCGCCGTCCCTTGATCAGTTACCCGAAACTCTAGAGAGAACTCTAGAATACAAAATCATTGCCACAAACGTATACGAGGAAACGAAAGGAAAGAAATGAAAAGTGAAGTAATTAGTGAGGGTTTGGGGTGAGAGGTAGAGAGGTGGGAGGAGCGAGGAGGGTCATTAGTTGAAAGTGAAAGTTTAGAGAAGGGTGGAGGGAGAGGTGTAGATAGGTAGAAGGAGAAGAGTAGATAGTAGAAGTAGAAGAGTAGATAGTAGAAGACGAAATGCTGCCACCATCCATTCATGATCATTACATACAAGACAAGGAATGGAACTTGCCTGTATCACAAAATTCTCCAAGGATGTTATCATGAGTTCATTATTAGTATGTTCCCTCTGTACCATGTATCAACTCCAAACAAGTACTCATTAATATCTTGAATCTAGTAACCACCGAGGCTTTCTCACCTCAACTCAAAGCTCTAGGGAACAAAGTTAAACACAATTTAAATAATAAATTCATAATTATATTTCACATGAAGTATCATAATGTAGCAATTCAATTAAAATGTTAAAGAGAGTCATTATCCAAGAATTCGAGAACCCTACAACTTGACTGCCCCTGATCATCACACAACATATGTAAACACGACCAAGTCACCTTAATGTTCACTCACCGAGGACTGAGTCTAAGTTGAATAGAGAGGGGGGGGGGGGGGTCTGTAGTTGACAGAGACTCCCGCCCTTGCCGGCCGACAGCCTCCCTGATAGGGACGTCTCTGCTCTCGTCTGCTGTTCTGTCTGTTAATCCTTCCTGCTGGATAGCTCTCCGAGTTTATATTGGGGAACCTAGTAGCTAACTCCGCCCACAAGTAGATAGCCTCCGGCACTACCAAGCCACTCCTTAAACGTCGGCTTGTTTGAAGGCTACCAGCCTACAATTAAGAGCTTAGCGGAAGCAAGGTGAAATTCTCATGATCTGACCTCAGGTCACTTGAGGTCATTAACGCTTTGAGGTGTGAGATCTCAGGCAGACAACTGGCGCCTTTCCAAATCCCTGTCTGTGACTCATATTCTATATATATTTTAAATAAACTAACCCAAACACTTTTACAGTGTTACATCTCCCCTTCTCCCCGAAATAAAGTTTTTGCAACACTGCTAAAGCAAGCTAGCTGTGTGCAACAACTTTATTAACGAAAAAAAAAATACATCCTAGCTAAACAAATATACATCATCCTACTCTAAAAAATGAAATATGTAGACAGACGTCCATTGTCTCTGGCTGGGCGACGTCACTGCTTGGTCTTGTAGATAATCCTGTACCACATTTCTTCAACACAACTGCCTCCGTCGCTTCTCCGTCGTTAACGCACAACAACACTTGGTCAACCCGAAAGCCGTTACTACTTGAACTGAGCACAGGACCGTGGAATTCGGTTGTCCCAGCTGATCTGTAATTGGCCCTACGTCAGTCACCATGAGAGACGTATATTGGGGTTCTTCACAGCTATAGGGACTACAAGTTTCGAGACCTTCATATAGTTGCCAACAGTAGAAATCCCATCCTACTCTTCTTCCTCCCTGTTGCTCCAGCACGCCTCCTTCAGAGAGCTACTTCTGACAGCCACATCAAGTCCGCATGACACAGGAAGAATCACTCAACAGAGCAACATGCTTGTAGGAGGGGCGGCCAGTCAAGGCAAACGATCCTGTCTTGCAATTACGCTCCATGCAATAATGCTGACACCAGCAAGGGACACTAGGTATCGTGTCTCAGCTTGGCTTATCTTCTTCTTTCTTCTCTCTTCTTTCTTCTCTCTTCTTTCTTCTCTCTTCTTTCTTCTTTCTTCTCTCTTCCTCCTCCCATGGGTCTTTGACAAGCGACCTGGGGTCCATTGGGGTCCGTCCGTCCTGGGGTCCATCCTGGGTAGACCGATGTTGGTGGGACAGACTGGAGTCGTTGTTGCTCCTCTTCCATCATTACTGGGTCGTCTGGGGTCGTCTGCAGAACGACCTGGGGTCCACTGGGTAGACCAATGTTGACCGACCGAGAGGGCTGCGTCTTGGGGTCCCCTGGGGTGGTGGTGGTGGTGGAGCCATGACCTCCAGGTAGTGGGCTGGTCGTGGTGGTGGTGATAAACGCCCCTGAGTGTGGTACACAGCAGCCGTCTCCCTCTTCTGTATATGCGTCGCGCCTCTCCTCTGGCTCCCACCTGTGAATTGAACATAAAGGCGACAATACCCGTGTTCCATGCTGTTGTGTGACCCTGTAGTTTGTATAGGGTTACACAGTTATATCATAACGCTCTCCTCCTGGCAACAACTACACTTCAATTTTTTTTTTTTTTAATAATCCAATTAACTCTGAATGATACTGACTTGGTGGAACATAAGACAGTAACAGAGGAAAGTTAGAGAAGAGAGAATAAGGTCATCACTACCTTTAACTTGTCCCAAAAAAAAAATCAACACTAATAGACAAAACACTAGCCTAAACTTAACTGTACCGTTCCTAATCTTAAGTACATAATTAACCATTACTCCCACCCTTAACCTACAGCCACCTACGTGACCCAGAGTGTCTCCCTAGCATCTCCGCCGTTCAACAACTCCAAACTGTTGCCACCCCTGTGACCAGACTATCTAACGTCGAGCGTCCCCAACGTGAAGTCTACTGACATACTAAGGCTCCCCCTAGCATGCTGTACAAGACCAGTACACCTCGGGTTATTGCGTTCAAATGGAGTAAAACAGTCGATCGCAATAATCTGAGCAGAACCACTAAAAACTACTTAAAATCTATTTAAGAACTACACCTGCCACTCCCCACTGACCTGGAGACCAGCGGTGGCTGGGTGTCCCCGTGGGACATGCGAGGTCACCTGTCACACTCAGCTGACCTGCACTACCAACACCGCTAAGTTCCCAAATCGCCAAATATTATTACTAACATAAATCACTACACACGCAAGTTCTGGTGAACATTCCCTGAACACCACAAAACTCACAAAATCACTAAACCACAACACTAGAGAATCACTATCTCCTAGCCTGAAAAAAAGTTCGCTAACTCGCGAATAATAAACACCTGTCAAGATCTCCCTGATAGCGCCTGAGCGGTAAAAAGACACGTGGGACTGAACAATGTTAAAAGAACACCAACTACCTACAACATTGTTCAACACCGCTGCCAACATTGTAACGGGGGGTGGGGGAAATAGCTCTATCTTGTCCATTATTCCACCCCCCAGTTAACTAACGAGGCCGGGGGAAACAGCTCTCTCTAGTCCGTTATCCCGTCCCCAGTTAGCCAACTATTCTAGAGCACCTCCAGAGTTCCTAAGGCAACCTCTCTCGTTCAACACCTTGTAACCTAGGTATTTGACTACCTAGGTGCTAAGACTACAAGGCGCCGTCCCTTGATCAGTTACCCGAAACTCTAGAGAGAACTCTAGAATACAAAATCATTGCCACAAACGTATACGAGGAAACGAAAGGAAAGAAATGAAAAGTGAAGTAATTAGTGAGGGTTTGGGGTGAGAGGTAGAGAGGTGGGAGGAGCGAGGAGGGTCATTAGTTGAAAGTGAAAGTTTAGAGAAGGGTGGAGGGAGAGGTGTAGATAGGTAGAAGGAGAAGAGTAGATAGTAGAAGTAGAAGAGTAGATAGTAGAAGACGAAATGCTGCCACCATCCATTCATGATCATTACATACAAGACAAGGAATGGAACTTGCCTGTATCACAAAATTCTCCAAGGATGTTATCATGAGTTCATTATTAGTATGTTCCCTCTGTACCATGTATCAACTCCAAACAAGTACTCATTAATATCTTGAATCTAGTAACCACCGAGGCTTTCTCACCTCAACTCAAAGCTCTAGGGAACAAAGTTAAACACAATTTAAATAATAAATTCATAATTATATTTCACATGAAGTATCATAATGTAGCAATTCAATTAAAATGTTAAAGAGAGTCATTATCCAAGAATTCGAGAACCCTACAACTTGACTGCCCCTGATCATCACACAACATATGTAAACACGACCAAGTCACCTTAATGTTCACTCACCGAGGACTGAGTCTAAGTTGAATAGAGAGGGGGGGGGGGGGTCTGTAGTTGACAGAGACTCCCGCCCTTGCCGGCCGACAGCCTCCCTGATAGGGACGTCTCTGCTCTCGTCTGCTGTTCTGTCTGTTAATCCTTCCTGCTGGATAGCTCTCCGAGTTTATATTGGGGAACCTAGTAGCTAACTCCGCCCACAAGTAGATAGCCTCCGGCACTACCAAGCCACTCCTTAAACGTCGGCTTGTTTGAAGGCTACCAGCCTACAATTAAGAGCTTAGCGGAAGCAAGGTGAAATTCTCATGATCTGACCTCAGGTCACTTGAGGTCATTAACGCTTTGAGGTGTGAGATCTCAGGCAGACAACTGGCGCCTTTCCAAATCCCTGTCTGTGACTCATATTCTATATATATTTTAAATAAACTAACCCAAACACTTTTACAGTGTTACAATATAATGATATTCTCAACAGTAGATAAAAGAAAATTAATTGTTATCTAATACCAGAATAGTATAAAACCTTATCATAAGCTACGGGATTTGTGGATCAGTGTTTAAAAGGAATTCGGAAGTAATAATGATACAGCTGATGCCATCTGTCGGCAGAAGAGAACACTATCAACTGGCAGGTCAATAGTGGCCATAAGATACAGCTTACGCCATCTGTTGGCATCAAATTACACTTATAACAAATTACCCTACAAAATACAACTAGCGCCATCTCTTTTTTTTCCAACGCACTATAAATAGCCAAACAGCAACCCATAAGGCGGGTTGTTGGGCTCGGGTAGGAGGTTCCTAGCTCCGCCCACAAGTGGTATGGGGTGCATAATAAATGGCATATCTTTGTTGACATTGACACAACAGCCAATCACAGGAAGGGATCAGCTAAAGGCTCCATCCACTTAATAAATCATCTTTATTCAGCACAACATCCTTGCTTATGATATTCTGCTTCAACTTTAATCTACCTAAAAAGTTAAGGGTTAAGTATTTAAAAGCATTAATAAAGTGATAAATAAATACTGCAGGATGTAACGAGTGTTACAGAAACATGGGCTGGCTACCTAGCTTGTGACGTCATCAGTGGGGGTTGCCTGACGCGAATAATATTAATGATACAATGCTCCGTTCTCTTATTGGACTCAATTATTCAGTTAGATGGAAATGTCTGTCTTGTACAAAACGAACAGGTTGTGTTTGAGATAAGTATATTGTTGTGCAAAAAGACGTATTTCTTAGTTTAAATTTAATTATAGAAAGAGTGTTTGCATTCCCAGCAACAGCCAATCACGGGAAGGTATTTGCTAAATGCAGTCTCCGTGGTGTAGTGGTAAGACACTCGCCTGGCGTTCCGCGAGCGCTATGTCATGGGTTAGTATCCTGGCCGGGGAGGATTTACTGGGCGCAATTCCTTAACTGTAGCCTCTGTTTAACGCAACAGTAAAATGTGTACTTGGATGAAAAAATGATTCTTCGCGGCAGGGAATCGTATTCCAGGGACCATAGGATTAAGGACTTGCCCGAAACGCTACGCGTACTAGTGGCTCTACAAGAATGTAACAACTCTTGTATATATCTCAAAAAAAAAAAAAAGTTCGTCTCCTTACTGACATCTTCAGGAGCGACACACAGATCTACCTTATGACTTTCTCTTTCATCTCTTCTATATAAACAAATATGAATATTTCGGTTACTATGATTATTAAAGAGATTATAACAGTTGTTACACAAAATGGCTAAAATTTGCCATTAAAAAGAGATCATAGTGGATTTTGTAATAGTTTTATGGAAAGTGTTGAGTTTCTTAATATTAATAGCCCAAAGTAGCCCAACTTGCGTTTAAACTAGCCCAAAAAGTCACAAGTAGCGAAATTAAAAATTTGGGAGCGTGGGGCTCTCAAAAGTAGTCCAATCCGCAACTTGTAGCCCAATCTGGCAACCCTGTTCTGACTCTCTGCGCCTATTTTAATTTTCAAATTACGACATTTTACACCGAAAATATGGCAATTACTGAAAACGGCGAAGGATCATATCTTGCCCAAACCCCCCTGCAGTTTTCAAAATATCTGAAATGTCGGAAATTTGACTCCTGAGCGTGATTTTTGAGCCGAATTCTGACTCTCTGCACCTATTTTCATTTTCAAATTACGACTTTTTATACCGAAAATATGCCAATTACTGAAAACTGCGATGGGTCATATTTTGCCCAAACCCCCCTGCAGTTTTCAAAATATCTGAAATGTCGGAAATTTGACTCCTGAGCATGATTTTTGAGCCGAATTCTGACAGTTCTAGCAGAATTAATAAAATTATAACAGATACATTGCAAGAAAAAAATGAGATGAGAGAGATTAGTAAGTATATTAAAGCACATTGGTGTAATGTTGTAATAAACTATTCCAACATTTACAGTTGTTCTTCCTTGTGAAGATTTAACAAAAACTTGTGCTTGTAAGAGTGATAAAGTTCAGCCCCGGCAGCACCCAGTCTTACTCCATAGTTCCACCTTTGTGGGACCAGTATAAGCCTAACTTGTATATATACCCTGGCTGCCTGTCCCCCTACACAATGATTTATCATTAACTATTATATACAGTATGTCCGGCTAAAGCGAACACAGTACAGTTTCTTCATAGGAGATTCCTAGACTGGAATTCACTACCAAATTTCAATATATCAAAGTATTTTTGGTGTGAAATGGCCTCTGCTTTGCAACAAAGTCTGCGGTGGGGGTGCAGCGCCGGTCCCCAAGTATCCCGCTGTCCACAGCTAATACTTTGCCCAGTCTAGGTGCTAGTAAGCCCTACCTTTAGTCAGGAAACCCTTCTCCTTATTTCTTGGCGGCACAGCCTCACGCCCTGGGAAAAAATTCTCACCCATTGTCATCTCAGTTTTCCCCAGCACTAGGTATTTTCTGCCCGCCGGTTTAATTCCTGTTAATCCAGCTAGGATTTACCGTTATGTCTTTCCGGCCTCTTGGTCGGCCTCCGTTAAGTGTTATGTAGCCTATTCACTTTATTTAACATTTGTGTCCTGACTGTTATAACTAGATTTATATAATTACATTACATTGACATTAGGTTTCTGCAGAACGTGTTTACCATGTCACTAGGCTAAGCTTACTCTCTTAATAAGGGTGTACATTTTAACTTAAATATTAGTACTCAGTAGACATGGATATGTTACATTTGTTCCTACTTATATATATTAACATGTTCTGCAGAATATAATTTACCGTCTACTATGTAATAAATAAGCCCCCAAACTGTTGGTGTCTTTTTCCCCCTGAGCAAAAATTGCTGTTATTTTATGCATCATTTGTTGTTTTAATAATATTACGGCCATCTCAACAGAGAACAGTACATCCTAAGCAGACGTTATATAATGATATTCTCAACAGTAGATAAAAGAAAATTAATTGTTATCTAATACCAGAATAGTATAAAACCTTATCATAAGCTACGGGATTTGTGGATCAGTGTTTAAAAGGAATTCGGAAGTAATAATGATACAGCTGATGCCATCTGTCGGCAGAAGAGAACACTATCAACTGGCAGGTCAATAGTGGCCATAAGATACAGCTTACGCCATCTGTTGACATCAAATTACACTTATAACAAATTACCCCACAAAATACAACTAGCGCCATCTCTTTTTTTTCCAACGCACTATAAATAGTCAAACAGCAACCCATAAGGCGGGTTGTTGCGCTCGGGTAGGAGGTTCCTAGCTCCGCCCACAGATGGTATGGGGTGCATACTAAATGGCATATCATTGGTAGATATTCTTTGTTGACATTGACACAACAGCCAATCACAGGAAGGGATCAGCTAAAGGCTCCATCCACTTAATAAATCATCTTTATTCAGCACACCATCCTTGCTTATGACATTCTGCTTCAACTTTAATCTACCTAAAAAGTTAAGGGTTAAGTATTTAAAAGCATTAATAAAGTGATAAATAAATACTGCAGGATGTAATGAGTGTTACAGAAACATGGGCTGGCTACCTAGCTTGTGACGTCATCAGTGGGGGTTGCCTGACGCGAATAATATTAATGATACAATGCTCCGTTCTCTTATTGGACTAAATTATTCACTTAGATGGAAATGTCTGTCTTGTACAAAACGAACAGGTTGTGTTTGAAATAAAGATATTGTTGTGCAAAAAGACGTATTTCTTAGTTTAAATTTAATTATAGAAAGAGTGTTGGCATTCCCAGCAACAACCAATCACAGGAAGGTATTTGCTAAAAGTTCGTCTCCTTACTGACGTCTTCAGGAGCGACACACAGATCTACCTTATGACTTTCTCTTTCATCTCTTCTATATAAAAAATATGAATATTTCGGTTACTATGACTATTAAAAGAATGAGATTATAACAGTTGTTACACAAAACGGCTAAATTTTGCCATTAAAAAGAACTCATAGTGGATTTTGTAATAGTTTTGTGGAAAGCGTGTTATACAATTTTTCTAAATATCTTCTGATATGGGTGATGACTTCTCAATTTGTGTCTCTAATACTTGAAGGCTTCTCTCCAGTTCCTTGTAGATTTTATACCAGTCAGAATAATGAGTAAGGGCTCTGAGTATAATTGCGTTTAATACACTATTCTTATATCTGTCTGACCATTCATACACATTCCAGTGTTGGTGGGTTTAGTATAATCTTCTGTGGTGAAAGTTGTTTTAGGTTCTCACGTAGACATGGAGGAAAGGGTGTGTACCATCGATGCCTAGTTCATGGGTAAAGTTAAGCGTAAATTTAGCATTTACAGCTTCAGCGGGTAGGCGGTTCCATGGGTTTTATAACCCTCTTGATGGAAAAAAACATCTGTTTTCAGTTCTACTTGAGAGAACATACTCTCCAACACTATATCTGTGATTGCCCTGTTATCAGTGACTTCATACCAAATGGTATGAGGTATTTTGAGCTCTGTAATTACTTTATACACTCAGGAATATTGGAAGAGATTCTTGTGCTGCACCCAGATTTTGCCAGTGGAGGCTAATAGATCAGCATTAAATATTTTGTTCTCTCCGGATTCCATGTATGACCGGCCATCCTGTGAGGTGAGGATGTTGGATGAGCTTGTAGCTGGTTTTTGATCTTCACTGTGTGGTCCTTATACAGAATAAGGAAGCAGCACATTGCTGTGTATACCTAAACATGTTAAAAAATACATTGTTTGAGAGGAGTCTTGTAGAAACTGGTAAGAGTAATTATAATATAATGTTTCCATGATTCAGTGCTTATCTCTTGTGAAAATCGTGAAGAGTTGTTTAGTCAGAGTTGATTTGTTCTTTGCATTGAGGCTGGTGTTTTCTACCTTGATTCCATGTATACAATACAATACAATACAATTTTATTTAGGTAAGGTACATACATACAATAAATATTTACAAGGATTGTTTAACTTATAGGTATAGCTAGTACATACAATGCCTAAAGCCACTATTACGCAAAGCGTTTCGGGCATGATAAACTTAAATGACAAGCTTAATACTAATTGAGCATAATGAGTAGAATGAAAACAAGAAATGAAAACATAGATGAAAAAGCAGCACAAATACAATTATGTCGACAAACAGCGCTCTTTAAAGAAAAAAACAGACATTGGTTGACAATAGAAGGGTAAGGTAGGTTACAGGGAATTTATTAGGTATAGCTTCGCTTTTAACTTAAACTGGTTGAGAGAGGTACAGTCTTTAACATGAGATCGGGATTGGCATTATAGTTTAGCGTTTTATATATGTATAATACACATGAGAGAATGTGCAGTGACTTAATGTCTAACATATTCAGAGATTTAAGTAGGGGTACCGAGTGATGTCTGGGGCCAGAATTGGATATTGTCCTAATAGCAGCTTTGTGTTGAGTAATTAGAGGTATGTCTAACACTCCTGTGAGATGGGAGTATTAGATAAACTTATAGCTAGTTTTTTATCTACACTGTAATATTCCATATAGAATAGGGTAGCAGCACATTGCTGTGATCTTCTTGAGATTATCTTGAGATGATTTCGGGGCTTTAGTGTCCCCACGGCCCGGTCCTCGACAAGGCCTCCACCCCCAGGAAGCAGCCCGTGACAGCTGACTAACACCCAGGTACCTATTTTACTGCTAGGTAACAGGGGCATAGGGTGAACAAAACTTCTGCGTTTTCTTCCAACCTCAGAAAATTGTGCATTATGTTTCAATTTTTCACTTCCTTGGATATACTGTACAGTACAAAAAGATAGGATAAAAATAAACCAATAATATTTCTTTCATTATATTTTTTATTTAAATAACTGCATCAATATTTTTACAGCTGACGGGATTTGTTTTACCATACAGGTGCATTATTTGTTAAAAAAAATTTGGTTTATTGTTACACACAATGGTGCTACAGTAGCCTTCCCAGCTTGGTGCCTTCTTTTAATACTTACTGATTAATAAATAAATAATAATAAATAATGTTTATCAAGGAAAAGTACATACAGTTGATTTACAAACATAATGTTGGATTTACAGACAGAGCTAGTACATACAATACCTAAAGCCACTAATACTCATAGCATGTCGGCCAAGGTGTGGGGAAAAAACACTTAGACTAAAACTTAATAGTAATCGGGATTAGGTATAAATTGTGTTGAAAGAAGGAATGAAAAATAAAAAAGGGGGGTAACATAGCAGATCTCAGCTGTACACGATGGTGAACAGCATTGTTTAAAAAATAGCAAGACATGGGTTGACATTTAGGGAGTAAAGTAGGTTACATGGAGTTAATTAGGTAGTACTTAGTTTTACTCTTAAACTGATTGAGAGAGGTACAGCCTTTGACATGATTCGGGAGGTCATTCCACATTCTGAGTCCCTTGATTTGTAGAGCACTTCTAGTTTGGTTACACACAGCCAAATTGTATAACAGGAAGAAGTCTTGGACACAAATTTGTTCCATGCTAAATGTAGAGGAATCAGCTGAGTATTCCTCAAATAAAATAAGCTGCCTCAGCTTATAAGGTAAATAAAATAAGCATTTCTCAAATATGTAGCTGCCTCACCTCACTGTCTTACTGCTAACATAGCCTTCCCTGCATGATGCCTTCTTTTGATAATTACTTGTTCCACACCAAAGTTGTGTAACAGGAAGAGGTCTTGGACCCCTACCTGAATACCGACGTAGCCGCCACGAAGGCGCTATAAGAAGGAAAACATTCGTAGCTAAGTAGAAAAACCTTCGTAAGTACCTTCGTGAATCTGGCCCCTGGTCAATCAGGCTGTGATTTGTCCACATTACATTATAAAAGCATAAATAATCACTCGATGAGTTTCGATTAGTAGCCCAAAGTAGCCCAACCTATTTTTAAATTAGCCCAACCTATCTTTAAATTAGCCCAACCTATCTTTAAATTAGCCCAACCTATTTTTTAATTAGCCCAAAAAGTCGCAAGTAGCGAAATTAAAAACTTAGGAGCGCCGGGCTTTCAAAATTAGCCCAATTAGCTATTTATAGCCCAATGTGCTACTTGTAGCCTAATCTGGCAACACTGCTCAGCTGTGTGAGTGTAAACAAACCCACGTGGTCTGCTAACTCACCACAAAGCCTAATTATCACTAATCAGTTAAAATGCAATAAATCAATATTTGTTTCGATGTATGACAAAAATAAATAATATTTTCTAAAATAAATAAATATTAACTTTAGATAAGTCAAATATGAACGTAAAGTTTACATGGAAGACATTGATGCCACATAGAGACAAATACACTCTTGTTATACTGCACTAATCTAACATTTATAATGACGCGGTAATAAACTTTCCACACATCACATAACGCAAAATTAATAACAAAATAAAGGATAACATAATATAATCTTATGCGAGGTGTTATTAGTATTATATTTATTAGCCCACAATTCTCCTCTTGAGTTGGCAGCAGTGTGACCATAGCCAAGCTAAGGTCCACTTTCCTCCTGTCGCCTCTACATCAACAACAACACCTACATCCTGTACTCATTGTAACTCTCAGTTAACTCTCCTGTGCTCCTTGTAACTCTCCTGTACTCCTTGTAACTCTCAGTTAACTCCTGTACTCCTTGTAACTCTCAGTTAACTCCTGTACTCCTTGTAACTCTCAGTTAACTCTCCTGTACTCCTTGTAACTCAGTTAACTCTCCTGTGCTCCTTGTAACTCTCCTGTACTCCTTGTAACTCTCAGTTAACTCTCCTGTACTCCTTGTAACTCAGTTAACTCTCCTGTACTCCTTGTAACTCTCAGTTAACTCTCCTGTACTCCTTGTAACTCTCAGTTAACTCTCTTGTACTTCTTGTAACTCTCAGTTAACTCTCCTGTACTCCTTGTAGCTCTCAGTTAACTCTCCTGTACTCCTTGTAACTCAGTTAACTCTCCTGTACTCCTTGTAACTCAGTTAACTCCTGTACTTGTAACTCCCACCTGTCTTCTTCTGTACTCCTTGTAACACCCACCTGTCTCCTGTACTCCTTGTAACCCCACCTAACTACACAAAATGGCAGAATTTGTCGAACAGCGCATTGAAGAAACCATTCCCGAGATGGAGGAGATGGAGCGGATCGGTCTCTTAGCACCAAAGGAAGTGAAGTGAGTCACAACGGCATCACGGCTTTTATTATGTCAACTTCATATTTATTTAATGTTTGGACTCGAGTACGCAACACGATTGTTTAAATGGACTTGTTTACATAATTGGACAGTTGAATGGACTTGTGTATGCAACAGTTTAGTTAAACTAAGCACATAATATTTTGTAATATTTCATAATATAGTGGCATCGAGTTGCTATGTACTGTACGAAGTGTATATTTTAATTCAATAAAGCTACTGCTGCAATTAATCGGGATGATAAGTTGTTTTATTATTGTAAGCCATATTATTGTATTCAATTCACAGTACTGTGTATATATATATATATATATATATATATATATATATATATATATATATATATATATATATATATATATAATATGTAAAACCTAGAGAAAAATAATGTAACCTATTCTTACATTATTAGTAACCTATACAGCTTACAGGCTAATTGTTCTGTGCTGTTTGGTTTCAGGCATATAGATATACACTTACATTCATACATACTGTAATGTATTTGGCCTGAAAACTATACAAATGCAGGTTTGGGGATAAGATACTGAGGGGGAATAGGTAAGATGGACAGAGATGTTGACCAATGCACACTCTAGAAAATGAAGGGACGACGACGTTTCGGTCTGTCCTGGACCATTCTCGAGTCGATTGTGTGGATTGGTCAACATACTTCAGCCACGTTATTGTGACTCATCGCCTGCACATGGACAGATATGGCCTGTTCAGACTGAGAGAAAACAGGACAAGAATGCTTGGGTGGTAGTCTGCTTTCATTAGAGAACCGTTTTGAATTCCACATTTTTTTTCATTCTTTTTACAACAGATGAGATTTTCTGTATCTAAATACATTATCACAGTGGTGGGCAAAAGATTTGTGCCCATGGTTACTGCCGCAGTAGCAGTCTAATCAACCAGATACAATCCCTAAATGATCATGTGTTGGCTTTTTGGTAATTACTGTATTTTATATATATTGTTGCATGTTCTGCCCGAAACGCTGCGCGTACTAGTGGCTTTACAAGATTGTAATTACCATATTATGTATCCTCACATTCCCAATGTACCTTCTTGTATATGCATAAATAAATAGATAAATATGTGGCACAGTGGACAATGCCAGGATCACCTTGTCAATCAGGATAGGCACTGTTCAGTCTAGCCAGTAACTGAATGGGTGATTGGGCAGCTTTTTCCTTGGCTAGGAGGATCCATGATGAACCTAATAATCTTCCTGTCCAACAAAAAGTCTTGTGAAACTTGTAGAATAGCCTAATAGGACGTGGATGGGCTTAGTATGTCAAAAGTTCTTTTGAAGCAAGTGAATTGACATGGTACTGAAAAGAATCATTGGAAAAAATGAGGGAAGGGGGGGTCCTTTGACATGCTACCAGCTTCCTGTCCCCATCGAAGCCACTAGAGAGATGATGGCCTTCGGATAAATTCAGGTACTGAATGCTGTCATAAAATTTACCCCTGTTAGTATAAAATATGAATTCTTAACCCCTCTTTATTATTTGCACCATGAGATATTCTGGCATTGGGGTGTGGGGATATACTGTATTGCCTAACCTGCTTTCTTCCATTACTTATGATTAAAAAGTACTGTAATGTATATTGTTTAAGCCTAAGGCTTAATGCAGATGTTTTATATTTTATGATTACATTACAAGACAAACTGTTTGTCGTAACTAAGATACTCAATAAATGTGTTGTTATTTATAAATTATTTTCTATTAGAGTATTTTAATTCACTCATCTTGGCTATTAATTCTAATACAGTATTAATATCTGTTGTATAAGCATTAAATATACGGTATTTGAATAGTTTAACATTTTCAGTACTGTACAGTATAGATCAACAGCTTTTTAATCTGAATTTACCTGAGGTGACTATATCTAGTTGACTTGATGGGAATAGGATGCCAGTTGATAATATAGGTAACCCTTACTTTCATAGATTTCATCTTCATTTCTTTCTTACATGAAATAATAATTTTCAACTTTAATTATTACTATTATAGTATACAGTACTGTATTTATAAATGCAATTATTTCCCTCTACCCTACAATGGCTGTACAGTAATTTTACCAGAAATGTTGTGTTCAATATGTTTCATAAATGTGCTGTTCTCACTAGCAGCAATATCCGAGTCATATGTATGCCTAGGAGGATCCAGTATTGGTTTGAGAATTAACAATTTTTTCTTCTACAGAAAGCTTATTCAGAAGAGGAGGGACTTCCAGTATCGCCTTGCCCGAAGGTCAAAAAACAAGTCTGATTTTTTTAATTATATAAATTATGAGAGAAAACTTATTGAATTGATCAGAATCAGGCGGAAGGTAGAGATCTTGCTTTTGATTTGTTTGTGTATTATAGTGTTTATTAAAAATTTTGTTTAGATACAATGTTATTCCAGGGATGTGTGTGATAATACAAATGACAATAATTGTATAAAACTATATGGTAATTTCTGTACATTACTATGTTCAGTCCATTCTCTTTCTTTTCCCAGCAAATTGGAATACATGAGAAGCGCAAGCAAATTGAAACTGCCATATCAAAAAGAGTGATTAGACAATTACGTTACGTGACCCGTGTTTGGCCATCACATCTTGATACCTGGAAACTTAGGATTTGTTTTGCCCAGTTCATTGGGTGGAAGGAAGAGGTATGTAAAAAAATATAAACATATACAGTGTAACCTTCAATATCTAGATCTATTTATAATGTAACTCTTTAAATATCGAACTAATCACTTACCGAATCCCCCTTCCAGAATTTGATCGGGATTTCATATAAGCATTTGATGTGAAAGCTGCACCGATACTATAGTTATTTCTGGCAGGATTTGTTTAGTTTTTGTATTTATATTTAATATATTTTGAATATTTACTATTGTTTTAGTAGCAAATTTTATTTTATAACAAAAAATCCATTTCTCAGCTAGCCCCCTGTTGCTCTATTGGCTTACAGTCAGAGTCCAACTTGGTCACTACAGAAAACAGGCCTTCTTGTTATCTTCACCCAGTAATGGCAAGTGTCTTTACAAACATCTTGCCATGTGACTGGAGAGGTGAGCTGCAAGAGAGTAGTCTGTCGTCAATAATGCAAAGAAGTGAAAACAAATCACTCGATATCTCCTTCATACGATAATTGGGATCACCAGGACAGCCAGTTATCATCTTAAAAACTATCACTACTGAATTACCTGTGACTTGAACACCCCTAGATGGCAGCACAATTACACCACTACTGGGAAGCCAACCTCGGTTTCAGCCTGGCTTTTCATGGTTCTATATGGATGTCTGGGTCAGCAGAGATTAATTCATTTTATTGGTATTCTTACTGAACTTTCCTTGAGGCGTCTTTATTCAGTGCAGTATGTATATTGCTTAGTTTGCTTCATGGTGTTGTTACCAGTATTTTGAGTCTGGCTTTTCCATTTATTCTTTGATACGTGCAGTTTTTGTGAAAGTTTTCTCCTCTCAAGGACTACTATTTTTGTATTTTCCCTGGCTAGGTTAGTTTGATGGTTATTATCCAGCACACTAAGGTACTGATTACCGTACTGTATTAAAGGCCGAGGACACCAGTTATCTCTGACCATGACTGTGTGGTAACTTGATTTTGCTCTTCTTCAGTGGACCACTGCCTTGGCTGTACTTTTTGAGACTTGGTCCTGGGGGGGTAAGGCCTTGGAAAAGCGCTGTTACTATGCACACACTGGGATTGTGTATGTCATCTCCTTGAAGGAATTACACAGTGGCCCCTTTATCCATAAATTTTTTAGACTTGCCCTGCCCTGTCATGGGGTACAGTAAACACATGTCAGTTTCACTTTCTTGTGTCTTCGCTGTATTTGTATGACTCTTACAATATAAAAGTATGAATAGTAGTATACATTTTGCAGTTTTATTATGGTTCGGTATTTCAAGATTTAAAGAAGCATATGCAATTATTCTTCCAGATTAGCAGTACATTTGCAGAACAAATTCGCTACCATAGCAATCAAGAAAATGTATGGGTGGCTTGGGCAAAGTGGGAAATTGAAGAAAGGCAGAATTTTGATAAAGCAAGAACAATTCTGCTCTCTAAAGCTTCTCTACACCACCCCAAGTCACGGCTTATTAAAAGGGAGGTAAGATTTGTAATTCAAAGTTTTCATTTACCTTTGTGCTTTCTTTTTATATTTATTGCATATTGTATACTGTATCTTATTCCTATTTCAGTAAAATTACACTGGTGGCATGTTCCATACTAATTTTCATACACAAATATACACTGAACTTAATGTAGGTGTAATTGTGCGTATGCAATCTTAGACTGTTTTAAATTAAATTACTGTACTGTATACTGTATATTGGATGCGAACTTCTGATAAAGGAGGATGCTTTTTTAATTATAGACTAAATTTTGTTCTAGCTGTTTCGTCTTGAGCTGTTATATGTTGAGTTTCTTATGAATAAACTGAAGAATGACAACATTGCTGGCTTGGAGGAAATCATCGCAGAGAACCGTGAAAAGGTATATTAGTGATTTTCTTTGCAACTTTCTTTATTCTTCATTGACTCAATTTATCTTTTTATTTCACCATTCTAAACTTTCTTGATGCATTTGACCTTGGTTGCTAACACTTCACTTTCATACATAACTACAGTACATGCTCATTTTCTCACTTTATTCAATAAACATTATATTCAATACATTTACAGCAGTTTAGCGTCTGTTTTGTAAACTATTGATTTAACTTGTGAAATGATTATGTTATAGGTCTTCATTGCTACCTAATTAATGCTGATTTTATTAGATATATCTAATGCTCAATTAACCCTTAAAATGCACATAGGATAAATCAAGCATTTTCTATGTGCTCAAAAGAAAATAATTAAAATAAAGTTTTTCTCTTCATATATTAATAAAAACCATGCACTGAGCATAGGAAAATGTAACAAAAAAATTAAGGCTTTTCAAGATGTTTATTGATGCCTTCAAACACTGTTTAGGAACTCTTGTGTATCCTGTAGGATTTCAGATGTTGCAAAGTACTGTATCTAAAACATCTTTGGATGCTATGTGCACAAGGATTGACCTTCTTACGATGATAGGTGCATTTCAATGGTTAATATCCACTACCAGAAGATATTTTCTAGTAGTGAAAATGTTAAAATCAGCAATGTTTCTTGGTTATAAATATATTTTTGTTTATGCTGGACTCAGGTGTTGAACTGTGCCGTTGCCAAGGCAGTATACAAAGATGCTGTTTCTTCTCTCCCTGACCCGGAACTGTATTTGGAACTCTACCAGGTAGCTGATAAGTTTGAGTATGCCCACACTCTGCGAGATGAAATTTACAGGTAAGCTGTGTTTTGTATCTGAAATCTTGTTTTGTCAGTTTTTACAATTATGTAAATTATTTTGTTTTGTGTTCTGTTCAAACACTGGTATTGCTGCCATACCAATCATGTGTCGTTCTTTTTTCCTTATGCCCTGGATAGGCATTAATGATCTACTAGGTGGTGAGCTGGCATATTTGGCCAAGCTGGCATACAAGCAGCTATGAAGCTAAAAATTTTCAAGTGCTGTACTGAGAAGTACTGCTACACTTATCACAGAAAACACATGGACAAGACACAATCAGTTACCATAGGGCTATATTTACCACAGAAAGTCACACAAACTCTCTTATATGTGAGAGTTAATTGAAATATTAACTGGTTGATACCTGGTTGATGGGGTTCTGGGAGTTCTACTCCAAAAGCCCGGCCCGAGGCCAAGCTTGACTTGAGAGTTTGGTCCACTAGGCTTTTGCTCTATTAAATATTGAAGTTAAATACTTTGTAGCAGTAAGAAGTGAAATATGAGTGTTTTCTCAGCTTGGCGGGGCAGACACAATATTCTGGTTTACCAAGAATTTGTCTATTAGCCAGTTTTTTCCTTCCCACGAAGGGTTTTAGTTTACAACGATCTGTTTGAGTAAGGTTCCACTATGCAGTACAGTACTTAATAGGAAAATATTGAATTTAACAAGAGCATGTACAAAAATTCTAGTTTACCTAATCTTTACTTTACTAGAAATTCTAGTAAAAAGGTGGTTTTGAGGATCAGTGTCTATGAGGTCTGGTCTCTAACAGGGCCTCCTGGTTGATGGTCTGCTCAACCAGGCTTTTAGATTTGGCTGCCCACAATTTTGCATATTTTTAGGAAACATTTTATTTGAAATAGCTTGGGAATCCTTATGTTATTTAAATAGCAGCAGCAGCATCATCGCTACCCTGTTTTTCAGTTTCATGAGTGGGAAACATAACCCTGGAAGAAATTCTGTAGTCTAGCATTGGAACCAGCACCGTCACACTAGAAATAAATCCAGAGTAGCACCTCAAATTCACACAACCAGGTGGAAAGTGCTTGGGAGTTAGAATTTAAAACACATTAAATATTCAAGTTCAAGTACTGTATGTTTATCGAGACAATAAAATACATCTCGGAAGGATCGAGTAGCGTAGGCTATTTCTACTCTCCTCATTAAATCTAGCATTTGACTAATTCCAATCAACCACACATCATTACTGTATCTGCTTGTAACAGCAGTAATTATAGGTACTTATGAGCTGATACGCTCTCTGCAGATTTCTTTACTTTTTGATGTTATTATTGATTAGCAATTAATATTTTGATTTCAGAGATCTTTCTGATAAATTCACAAATGCTGATGGTGTATGGAAGCTCAGAGCTCAAAGAAAGGCGTTAGGCTTGCCAGAAATGAAGAGTGATGGGGAAAAGAGTGACAGCATATCTGGTAAAGTAAGTGAAGATAAGGAAGCGGAAATGGAAAATGGTAGTGAGGAAACCAAGATAAGGACTGAAGACCTTTCGGATAGTGAGGAGAAGGATTCGGAAGCTTCAGAAGAGAAAAATGTCATAGATAACAAAGTTATGGATGTCATACTGCCAAGAAGTTTAGAGGCAGTGGAGAAGGTTAGTAAACGTGTGTGGAATGTGCCACTTTATAGAATTCAATCTACATAGTAGAATATTTGGCCTTGTTCATCGTAAGCAGCATTGCTGTGGAGGGAGGGGGGGGGAAGGGCAATTTTTTTTCACTTTGTACACACTGCAGTGCCATTGAGTCGTGTGTCTCACCTTGTCCACCTCCACACTGCCCTTTCAATGAATGCAGAGTTCTTTCTTGTACTTGTAAAATAAAAAAAGGAGTAAATTTAAGTAAGGATAAGTAAAAAGTGGCAAATAAGTTTTAATAAGTGAAAAATAGATTGCTCTGATCTGCTGGTTTGAGTTTAAACAGTATAAGGGATTGATTCCCATCATAATTTTATATAGACAACTTATCCATCAAAATATCTTCCTCAACAGTTGGAATGTATCATGTCTACATTTGATGAAGCCATACAAGTAATTGGAGGAACGTTTGTAAATACCTACTGTGCCGAGCTTCTCCCTCTGCTGTACCAGTGTTGGGGCGAGACAACCATGGCTGACCTGATATTCAAGAAGCTGATCAGTTTGTGTGAGGCACATACAAGTGTGTTATCTCCGCTCATTTTCTTTATATGGGTAAGATGTTTTTCTTTAGAATTGAGGTAAATCATGGGTGGTCTCACATGGACACCTAGGCCCCTAGGTGAACCTGTTATACAGTATTTAAATCTTCACCTGTTTATTATGTGTTGGGTATTTCAAGAGTTCTTCTGCCCCTTTAACCTGGCCAGCCTTTCCTGGTGATAGCCTGGTATGTGAGATTGTCTTTATAGACTGAAGACCCACATAGCCACAATCGACTTGAGAATGGTCCAGGACGGACCAAAACGTCGTCGTCTTTTCACCTTCTAGTGTGTGGTCTGGTCAAACTAGCCATCGCAGTCAAGCAGATCTATAACTCCAGCAGAAACTTGCCCAGTTGCCTTTTGAAGACTTCCACTGTGATTCTAGCATCTCCAACCATATACATTGTAAAACTTGCCACAGGCATCTTTCCTTCACGAACAGCTATACACAATGTTCTATGTTAATCTAGTTGGGCAATATTGTATGTATCATCTACATGGGCTATAAACCTGGACTATATATATATAAAATGGCTATATATATAATGGCAAATGGCTGGTCCACCCAGATTAATTTCCATCCAGCACTATTATTGCTACTCTCTAAGGAAAGAATATTATATCCTCAGCTAGCTGCTATCAGTATCCCCTCATATTATTAGTGGCGTGTGTGTTAAATTACAATTAACCCTTAGTGTGTGGATTTAATTTGATGGGGGTCCACCTGAAACTAAAACTTGGAAGCTTCCCAATGCATTTGATCCGGTGTCATAGGCACATCGGCAAATCTGTCAGGCTTTTGGACTTGTGCAGGCCTACCAAACACTGGAGCTAGACCCTTGTGTACTCATAGAGGTGAGGGGAGCATAGAAATCAACCTCATTAATGAGTAAACTGCCCAAAAAGTGAAGCGAAACTAACCATGTATTTTGACAAGAGAGAAAACGGAAACAAGGAGAGCAATAGCTTGTTTAGTGTTGGCAAATAATGTGTTAGTATCCAAGCACATCACCAGGTGGCAGCTCAGATCACCCAAGGGATGTACAAGGTGGTTTGCTTTGTGTTGAACCAATGATAGGAAATAAACGTGTGATCTAACTGTCTTATATCAGCAGTTGATCCCCAAGTACATACTTGCAGCCTGAGGGTCACCATGTTGATCACGCTAGCAGTTCTGGTAAGAGATATGCTGGGTGAGTGAGAATCACCCTGAAGCCATAGAAACCTTGTAGGCAACACCATACAAGAGCCCAGGAATCGGTCTCCTTCCAGCCAAGGAACTGTCTTCTGCTGGACACCATCCAATATACATGATTGGGAAACAGCTGAGAAAACTAGCCAAAACGGTTCAGTGGCACTCGAGATGACCTGGGTCTGACCTACCTAGGAAACTAGACACACTTAGCAAACTGAAATATTTCAGGCAGACCCACATAGCACCAAAACTTGGAACATGAGGGTCAACTTGCTAAAAAAATGGTCTCCTTTTTCTTTTTTGTCAATTGATGCATAGAGCAGTCATGATATATGTTAGGTAGTTGCAGGTAGAAACAATCTGAGTCACAGGTGTTGCCACCTGTGACAGGGAGCCGGTCGGCCGAGCGGATAGCACGCTGGACTTGTGATCCTGTGGTCCTGGGTTCGATCCTAGGCGCTGGCGAGAAACAATGAGCAGAGTTTCTTTCACCCTATGCCCCTGTTACCTAGCAGTAAAATAGGTACCTGGGAGTTAGTCAGCTGTCACGGGCTGCTTCCTGGGGGTGGAGGCCTGGTCGAGGACCGGGCCGCGGGGACGCTAAGCCCCGAAATCATCTCAAGATAACCTCAAGATAACCTATTGGTGGCAGTTGGGGAAGTTAAGATTGGTTTTTAGGTTTTTACGAGGTTCCTATTGGCAGCCATGAGTGTACTATCACAGACTTGTAATTAAGTTTGCAAAAATACCACAGTGCCTCTGTCTATTCTAATGTATGAATTATTTTTCTTCAGAGCTTCGTATATATAACCTGTGGTATCAGTGCCATATGTACTCTGGCCTGACTCGGGTTGCATTGCATGTTCGGAACATAGACTAGAAATACCTCTGAGAGCATTGGAATGACTAGCTTAAATTTAATTAGTATAGTGAGACCTCAAGAGCTATGTATAGGCTTGTAAAGTAAGTTAGATTTAATTATTTTTAAAATTTTTAAGCTTGCATTGATTGGTATTATATAACTGGTGTGAATATTATTAGAGAGGCTTCACCATAACTAGTATAACTTCCTTTCCTCAGTCTCAGGTATTGTGTGAGATGTCCCGACCAGTCGGTGAGATGCAGTCCGTTTTAGAAGAGGCTCTAAAATGTCACCCAGAAGTAGCCCATTTGCGGTTGAAATTTGTGCAACTCATCACCAGAACATTGGTTAATAAAGAGATGATGGAAGGTATTTAAAACACTAATAATTTACTAAAAAAGTCTTTTTCTATCTTATCAATATGTGCCTCTTCACACAAATATGTTGGATCAATAGTAGTAATTTATGATAGTAATGCCCATCATCTTGCTCTTGTATCCTCACTTTATATATGGTGAATTGGAATGAACAGCTTTTCTCACACTTGAACAGTGAGCTATAATGAACAGGTTCACTCACATTTGTATATGGTAAAGAGAGCTAGTCGAGGTGTAAAAGTACCAGGTACACGAGCTCTATGGAGACAGGTATACACAGGAATAGGAGCAGGTAACTAGAGGAATAGAGCAGAAGGTGAGGAAAATAGAAGAGATAATAAACTCAGCAGAAGGACTAAACAGACAAAACCCTTTGCAGCAGCAGTTAATAGTTGAGGATGGTAATCAAAAGGGAGCCGGTCGGCCGAGTGGACAGCACGTTGGACTTGTGGTCCCAGGTTCGATCCCGGGCGCCGGCGAGAAACAATGGGTAGAGTTTCTTTCACCCTATGCCCCTGTTACCTAGCAGTAAAATAGGTACTTGGGTGTTAGTCAGCTGTCACGGGCTGCTTCCTGGGGGGTGGAGGCCTGGTCGAGGACCGGGCCGCGGGGACACTAAAGCCCCGAAATCATCTCGAGAAGCTATCCTCTAATACATGAACATGAGGCAATTCAAGTACAGTATGTTTACCGAGACAATAAGATACATCTCAAAAGAATAGAGTAGTGAAGGCTATTTCTACCCTCCAAAACGTGAAGCAAGTTGTCTCAAGTCAAACCTGGCCCCAGGCTGGGTTTAGGGCGTAGAGCAACTCCCAGAATTCACTCCTGGCATGATCTAAGTATGGTGGAAGTGAATATCACGCTAGAGATGTTGAGCCAAAAAGCAATTATCATATACTGTACTAGTTACTGGAGCCAGTGGGAAAGACAAGAGGCAAGAGAATGACTTGAAAGAGAATAGATCCTACAGGTAATTATTGTAAATAAGGAGACACAAGAGACTGAGAAACACATTAGAATAATGAGGTACCGAGCAGGATTTGTGGCCCCGTGGGCTTTATCAAAATATTCAAAACCAGGAAGCCAGTGGCGCCAATACTGCCTGAAAAATATGAAACGAGTGGATTAATGTAAATAACAGAAGTGTACCAAACAATAGAGAGGAGGGGGGAAAGGGGTAGAGGAGAAAGACTAAATGCAAATCCATTTAGTATGGTACTTAGGGGTATGGAACCCCTAAGTAGAGCAAACATGGTCCACATGAACAGCAGTACACGGCTCTGGACTTGGATGATAACTCTTATCCCACAACAAAACAAGCAAGAATGATAAGGCATAAGTCCTTGCCTCCACCTCCTCCCAAACCTGTCTTTGGCACACTTTATTCACCCTTTTCTGGCTTTTGTGAAATAGAGCACTGATACTATTATTCCCTGTTTATTTTAATTATTTCATTTAATTTCAGGTTACACTGCACAGTTTGCAACACTTTGACAGAAATTATGCAATAAATCACTAATTAAACTTTTAAAATTGGCAGAATTTGACAAAGTGGCTGTTTCGATGAAGGGTGAGTGTGGCCTCCAGGCATGGATGGAGGTGATAAAGCATGTGTCAGATGACTTGCTGAGGACCAAGATGTTTCTCCAGGCTGTTGATCATGAGGATCCCACAGTGTCTCAGGGAATGAGAGTCCAATATCTGAAACAGACTGGCCTTCAGAAAGGTTAGTATAACATAAAGTACTTTGTTTTTCCTAAGGACCGTTTAACATCAACTCTTCCTTGCCACCAACTTTCTTGGGTACTTTGCAGACAATGAGACATGCACCTGGAGTAGATATGCAAGTGCAGTACGTGATCCACGAAGCACTGTTGCAAGCAACAATAAAGTAGAAGCCTGCTATGACGCAGAGATTGAAACAGACTTCCACGAATCCAGATAAGACTGAGTATAACGATAAAAAGTATATAAAGGGGCAGCCAGTAGGTACTTTTACAATTAAATCCTTTTCAATTTTCATCTACATTATACTGCTCTTTTTCAATGCCTTGTGAAATAGTACATAAAAGACTTAAGCTCAATACCAGTCAAGGACACTCTAAGGTCCGAACCATTGGAGATGTGACGCAGGAAATAACCTCTCAAGCATGGAAATCAGATCAACAAAGCCTGGGGCAAATCCAGAAGCACCAGTTTGGATGCACTCGGCAAAACCCATACACCACTGGCCAGGAAAGGCAACAGTAGCCACAAAATAAAGTGTCACTTTTACTACGCACTATTTTGTAAACATGTTAAATGTGCATCTTTTAAAATATAGTAATGATAAAATTTGTCGACTCCCTTTTCTTTTAATGTAAGAAGTGACATAAATCATAGAGATTTACTGTACCTGAATGGTGTTTTTAAGTAGATTAATGAACCTATAATGGAATAAATATTTAACTTCAATTACAAATTGATCCGATTTCAGGTATTAAGAGCGCTCGCAAATTGTACCGAAAGTTGAGTTGGAGACCACCATTTACTGCTAGACTTCATGCTATGATGGTTGAGTTTGAACTGGCAGAGATCACTATAGATGCTGAGGAGGTCAGACAAGTATTTAATAATGCTCTGCAACAACATGGAACAACACACCCAGGTAAACGCATAATGTTGACTTAATGGTGTTTGCGTGCGTCAAACCATTTTGTCAGTGTTTCTATAATTTGGTGTAAACTTAAACAAGTGACAATATAATTAAGTAGAGTAACTATAAAGTGAACTTTGATAAAGCAGACATTTTATACACTATAAGGTGGCTATGCATTTGGTCTGCCATTGTTTTATTTACTTTAATGTGTGGCAGTCATTACTGTTTTGAAGAAAATCTTCTCTTTGAAGCATGGAGTGGGCAAAACCATCATTTGTGATAAATGACAGGGCAAAAAGCTCTATATTTTGTGGTGCACGTGTTATTTACCTGTACAATATTTTATGCAAATTTTAAAATGTAAAGGTTCTGTATTTTTTAATACAGGAGTGTGGTTAGCATATATTCAGTTTGAGAAGCGCCATGGTGATCCCTTGAAGACTGGAGGACTCTACACAAGAGCAGAGAAAGAGCTAGAAGCCAACCATGCCCACATATTCAGGGAGCTCAATATAACTATTAGGGAGCTACTTGAAGAGGTAATATTAAATACTGTACAGTATATATATCCGGCCTATGATATGAGAGTTTAATTCCTGGAAGGACTCAAAATATTGAATTATGATATGTTGAACAAAGTTGGAGGAACAGACATTTCTCACTTGTGGCCAGACAGCCTTCAGTGTGGTGCAGTTCCTTTTGAGTTGTACTACTACCTTGACTGTGCCTCAGGGCTTCACCATGGGTCCAGGCTGCCTGTTGGTGGTTCATATACTGTTGAGTCTGTGACTGTGGCTCTTATATTTTGTTTTCAACCTATGGTTGTCCTCGCCTTTTTTTTGTGGGTTTAGTTAGCGTACACAGAGTACATACCTTTTGCTGGTGGGTTCCAGTCTTGGGGTTCGAGTTGGAATAGTAAGCTTGGCTCCTGTGTTTTCTCTATAGGCTGGTTGTAGTTTTCTATATTGCAAGTTCTAATTTCAGTGGGTGGAGTCTAGGTTATCTGCTCGTGTCTGTCACAGGTCAGTACGACAGAGTCATCCCCATGTAGTCATCCCCAAAACAGTGTGTGCCTCTTTGTGCGTCTTGAATGTCAAACTGTGGGCTTGATTCTTGTGCCTCCAGTGACTAGAATGTCCATGTATTGGGTTGCTTGCTTCGTGCTCAGTTCCCCATGCTCATGCTGACTTGTACACCCCTTGGTGCACTTTTAACATTCTGGATTGACTGCTTCATACTTAGTTCTTATGCTTTTATATCCAGTTTACTTATTGAGCATGATAAAGCACCAGGCTGACTGTTTACTGCTCAGTTCTTGAGCCTTTGTTGCTGAGATGGGCAGTTTATTAGTCAGTTTGTGTTCTTCCCAAAAGAATGTATATTGCAAACTTATTCAAAAGAATAAGTTTGCAATATACATTCTTTTGTTCTTGGATGATGCAGGTACTTTTCCTCATTTTACTGCCCCTTTTGGCTCCACTGTTCATTTGGGATGAAGGTTTGTTCTGACCCTTGCGTGTCTGCCGAGTGTTGCCATCGGTCCTGCTGAGGTTGCTCTGCCCACTTGCTGTGTATCAACCTGGGTCTCGGTTGTGCATGTGCTTGTGATTCTCTGCATTGTCTAGTGGAGGTATAAGAGGAAAATCCTGTTGTTAGTTTTGCATGGGGTTGGTTGGTTATTCCTCCAGTGCCATAGAGAATATATTAATGATGGAGATCAGGTGTAGTGAAGAAGTGGCCTCTGCTCTTCAGCCTGGCAATAGCAGGTGCCTCTACTATTAAATTCAATGCTGTATCAGGTAGTGGACGGTATGGTCTTACACTTAACTGTATATTTTAACTACCTCTAATAAACTGTGCCTATTGCAAAGTAGACACTTTATTCAGCCACTTAAGCATGCCTGCTAGAATAGGGAAACATGTTTACTATGAAAATGTATTATCATCATCCTACCAATACATACAATGAACAACTATGGGAACAATGCACCAAAAAGTCTTGCACAGGATTTCCGCAATTCCACATATATTTTCAAGGCCTCCATACTTCATCTTTATTATATATGTGATTGGTTCTTTGGTGCTGTAAAGTTCACGAGTAATTTCTTTTTGTTATGTTTACTCTACAAGTTGTCTTACTGCAAATATCTGATCATCAGAATTTCTTCTCCAAACAAAATCCACTTTGCTCCTCGCTCATCAATTTCTCAGTTATTTTCTTAACTCCTCTAGTTACTATTCAGACAAGCAATGCATTCACAACTCAGAAGGCCGGTGCCTCTGCTGTTCTTGCTTATAACATTCACTTCTATGCAGCAGTCATGATTCTCCGGGAAAATCCTCCACATTCATTACTTCCAAATATGATTGTTAAACTGTTATAAATTTTAGAAGTACATAAGGGTTTAATCTCGTGGAATAAGGCAACGTTGGTGTATAAAATAGTCTCCAGAACAGCGTTTCTCAACCTTTATACCCTTGAAATAATTCCGAGTCGCATTTTAGATAAACACACACAGCTTTAAATGTCAATTGAAGGGAAACAATTTCTGTCTTTGCTCTTGATACTGGTTAAATGAGAAAAATTCAACATAAAAATGTCTCAAAAAAATTACATGTACAATAATTAGAAGTAGCCTGTTTATCACCATCTCTTGTGAAACCCCCTAGTTACCTTACGGTGTTCCATGGAATCCCAGTTGACAATCTCTGCTCTAGAATCACAATCTGGGTTTATTCCTGTGAAATAGGGCAACCCTGGGACAATAAATAGCCTCCAGAATCACAGCCTTGCTATTTTTCCTCAGGTGGCTACATCAGTTTCTGATGATGAAAACAAGAGCATTCTGATTGAAAATCTGAGGGATGAAGATTCAGAAGAAGTTGCGTGTGTGTGTAAGCCAGCTCTAGCCACTCTGTACAAAGAGGAACTGATACTTTCAAAATCTGCTGACGAGGCTCGCAAGAGGTTCTTCTTAAGCATTAACAGTATGGAGAAACAAATCAGTAAAGGTAAGGAAGAGTTATAGTTTAATGTTATGTCTATAGTAAATACATTAAGAAAGAATGTTTTATATTACCAGAAATATTGCGAAAAAATATGGTATTGAATATGTATGTAAAGTTTTTTCTTAGCACGTCACTCAATTGTTCTGTAACCCTTTATGCTGCTCCAACTGCAGTATGAGATTTCCTCCTGTGCTTTAATTACCATACTCTATTTTCCCTGTTTGATTTGTTAACTATATTTAGTCATGCACCTCTCAATGTAATACTTTGAAATAGCTGTACAGTTCAGGGGTTAGGGTAAGATCTGCTGTCGGCAGGACTAGATCTTGAATAGTCAGGCAGAATGATATTCTAGCATCAAAGTTGCAGGGAGCTCTTTTAAACAATCCCTACAGGGTAATGGAGAGCATTGTAGCATCCTCAAATCAAGCTCAAGTTCAAGTAAGTTTATTGAGACAAGAAAAAAAATACATCTCAAAGGGATAGAGTAGCTTAGGCTACTTCTACCCCCAAATTAAGTTTGGAAAGTCATTCAGAAGGTTGATTCATATAAACTCAAGAGCCCTTCACAGCCATCCTTGATATCACAAGTGATTGTCAATGAAGCACTCATACTAACTACCAGTAGGTCTATCCATCCATCCATCCACTTACCCAGACCACCACCAGGCAGCAGCTCACTCATAACAGTGTTCTCTGGTCTGAGCAGAGCCATCCTGCAAGAATGCAAAGAAAAACATGCAGCCCCACAATTTTTTTCCATTTTCAAATTACTTGTACTATGTCCATTTTTGGCCATACGAGCAAACGGCCATATTCAGACATAATTTGTAAGAGGCCAGGTTGGCCTACATCTGTTTGTAATGCTGTTATAGAAGCAGATCTTGTTTAATGAAGCAACTGAGTTAGATACCCCAGAAAGGAATATATCATGGCAGGATATTTAGAAAAGTGTTTTCTTGCACGTGACAGTGGTTAACACGTGAATTAGTTTTTGCTTAAAGTTAATAAATAGTTTAGAAAACTAACACATAAATCATGAATAACGATTTAAAATTTGCAGGTATACAGTGATTAGGCTGGAATGTTAATAATTTTATTGTAGTTTTCTGAAAGTATTTAAAATTGGTGATAAATTTAGGTCCTCTTAAAGCTGTCTAATTTGATTGATTATGGTGTTGCAGATAAGCACAAAACAAATGGCTGCTTAGGCATATTCATTGATATTTTCTTGTTTTGCAGGTAACACTGATGCTCCAAAGGAAGATGGAAGTGAATGGGAGCATGTATTGCAAATTTTAATTGGTCACAAGATTGCATTATCTGTTCAGCAAGTGAAAATCAAACCACTTGCTTCAGAACAAAATATTACACCAGAAAAAGATATGATTTTCCCAAGATTTAAGAATAGGTGAGTTTAAGTTCTGGCTTCCCAGGTGTCTATGGCCAACTCCTAAATGATCAACCCAGAGTGAATTTCTGTGTGCTTCACCCAGCATTGTGTAAGTGCTAGGGTTGGTGGGGGGGTCTAAGCAAATTTTGTTTGATGATCTTATTAAACAAGGTATGTTCTAAATCCTATGTAATGAACTTTACAAAATAAGCCTTTGCCTGTTTCAAAACCCAGCCTGTGGTTGACAGACAAAACTATGCTCTGAACATAAGTGTTGTAATTGGGTCCTCCTTCAGACTTGGGGTCTAGGGCAGTATTCCTGGGATCTGACTAGATTTTTACCTACCTTGAGGTTACGTTGAGGTGCTTCCGGGGCTTAGCGTCCCCCTGGCCTGGTCGTTGACCAGGCCTCCTGGTTGACGTGCCCAAACTACACACCTGGTTGACCTACTTATGTATTCTTCATGGTGTCCATACTTTGTGTCTTCCATAAGTTAATATTGAATAATTTTCCCTCAACCAGTGCTGCATTAGGAAAGATGTTAGAGAGGTGGAAAAACAATGTTTTTATAGAGGTGAAGAAAGAAATGTGTGCAGAAACATACAAAAATAGAACACTTGTGTAATCCAGAAATATTTAACAAAATTATATATCCATTCAGGTACCAACCAACTGACCAGTTAGAATTGGAAGAAAGTGAAAGTGTGAAGAGCCATCAAGACAAGAGTGTTGAGAAGATACTCGAGACATCTGCTGTGTTGAAGCCAGAGTTTATGCAAAAAACTCATCTCTCTCCATACTTTATTGGGAAGAAAAAGGCTAAGGAGCAACGCAAAGTATGTTACTCTTTAACTATGCGAGTTACAAAAATGATCACACGTCCTTTATTACATGAATCCCTATCCTTTCCTGTCATGTTCTTCCAAACCAAGGTATTCCTTGCACCAACAGCTTTCATTCCATAACTCGTACATTTTGCAGGCCCATTGGCAAGTGAATGCTGAATAAATATAATGTGACAAAATGCATTACATAGAGGGATTATATAACCTGCCATTAAAATATTTGACTTCATATTATGAGAGAATACAAATGTTATACACTAGAGCATATGTGAGCATAATATTTAAATACATTTAAATATGTATCGCATCACGTAGCTTTCTAAATCCCACAACCTGCCTGTGATCTTCCCTCAATTGCACATATTCCTTGTGTCAGTCACACATGCCAGCCTTTTTAACTGGGAAATGGGTTTTGGCACTTCTCCATTCACCCTGATTTCTAACACACAGGATCAAAGTTTTTTTGCAACAAATTTATATAAATCATTGCAATTCTGGCTAGACTGAACAGATGTACTGCTGTAAATGTCTTACATATTTTACATGTATTGAATAATATATAGCAAACAGTTAGGGGGTTAAATATATTGACACAGCATACAGCAGAAAATTTAAAAGATGGTTAAATTGATATTATATTTAGTATATTAAAAGGCCTTGTTTAACAAGGCCATGTACCCTAATACATTACAAGAAACATTACCTAGTGGCTTAAAAAATAGAATTGCAATACAGTATTGGTAAACAATGTATCTTAAGTACAATACGGTAATATTAATTATCTCGGCATAAATACAAAGCAATTGCATATGTAAAGAATTCTGTTGAACATGTTACATACAATGTTGGTACATTCAGGGGTCTGGATCGCCTATTGAACACCGCTTTTGTAACAGATTTGCATTAAACAGGAAGTCGGTCACTTTTCAATATGCTATTTCTTTGTCACAGTAAATTTTGAATAATATTAAGTAATGTCCAGCTGAGGGTATTCCTACTGACTAGCAAGGTATTTTATTATATATGCAAGACCCAATATACACCCGGTTCAATACTCTAGTGGAACAGAAACGGTTGTGCACATTTCCTTTCACCTGAAGCCTCTCTTTACGTAGTAGTAAAATAGGTACTGTACTAGGGTTAGCCAGCTGTTGTGGGTTGCATCCTGGGGAAGGCCAGTAGTTGACCTTGGGGGAACCTCAGTAAGCCTAATTGGCTCCATGTCCCCAACAATGGGTATTATTAGTTACATTCTCTTTCAACTGTCCTACACATCTCATTCATTCCCTACCTGAACTACCAATCAAAGACATTAGTCATAAATGGTAGTACATTTATAATTGGGAAAGTTTACATAAAAAGTACAGTACATTAATTACACAAGAGTGACAATAACAACATAGCACGTAGACATTGTCATTATCAGAATCACAAAGTTAATCCGTAACAACTTGTACAACTCATGATAAGACTGGCTGGACTAACCACCCACATTTGTAAAGTTTCCCTACTCTACTGCATAGTTTTGATGATGCTAATAAGGATAAAAATAACAAATGCTGTTGATGTTTATTGTCTTAGCTTGAAGGTTCGAAATATGTTAAATTGAAAAACATGCCAATTCATGTCTCAATACTGTTAAACCTTTGAACCTTTTAGTTGAAAAATGACTGAGCCTTCTTGAATTTATAGTCATCAAAAGGTATGTACACATACTGCAATAAAGTGGTAAATAATGTTAGTTATAATACATAATTTAAATGGTTTAGGAATCATTAGGCAAGTATCTTTTTATTTCCCAAGTTACTATAATTGTTGCGGTGGGATGCTAACATAAAAATAGTGTGTTGAGTAAGAGGGCAGGTTGGGTAGTGATGTGACAGCAACTCATTTCATGAGAAAATCTCTTATTTAACTGTACTGAAATTTTGCACTAGGAATTTTTAAATGGCAAATACATTTTTGAGCTCAGTCCTTTTGATTTTATTTACATTTTTAAGGTCAGTCCTTGAGATTTTATTTATTAAAATTTAATTTATATTTGACCTTACAGCGAGAAAGTGAGAAGACAAAGGGCCCTGGCTGGTTTGACATGAAAGCTCCTGAATTGACTGAGGAAGTCAAGCGAGACCTGGAGGTGCTACAGATGCGCTCAGTCCTTGATCCCAAGAGACATTACAAAAACAGTGATATGAAGGTGGGTTTGAATGGTTTGAATAGTATTTGCATGTAAGTGTATCACAATCAATGAATATCAGAGGTCCATGGTTCTTGAAATGTGAGAAATATTGTTGGAACACCAGTGGTGGTCAAGAAACAATTTTGACAAGTTCCTGCAGGACCAGCTAATATTATAATTGATATGTGGGCTTGCGGGCTGCTCCAAGCAACAACTGGATCGTTAAAGTTATCACAAGGTAAACCTGGCCCCAGGCCAGGCTTGGGAAGTTGAAGAATTCTTGGAATTATCTACAAATACATACAGGAGACAGACCAGATCAAGGTCTAATGGTAATCTGTCCATTGAATAAATATACTGTACCCTGCTCATCCCTTTATTTACTGGAAAAATTTGACATCTGAGCTTGACTTCCTGCCTTTATGGACAGGTTTTTAAGGAATTAATTCTCTGTTGATTGTTTGATGAGCATTTTTTCTGTAAGGATGGTAAATTTTTTTTTTATGAAATGTCAAAATTTGCACGGTATCAAATTAATTTTCCTACTGCAAGTATAAATCTAAGATGACCTTTCTCTCTAGGTACTGCCCAAGTATTTCCAGTTGGGACGTGTGGTTGATAATCCAGTTGAATTCTATTCCTCCCGTGTTTTGAAGAAAGATCGCAAACGAACCTTAGCAGAAGAAATTATTCACGACGAGGAATCTCTGCGGTAAGAACAGAACATTTTACATGTTGTATTACTAGTTGAGCTGAAGGACATATTAAGCTTGTTTCACCACTTCACTTCTCACCTGTTGCCTTCTGTTCCTCTTGTATGTCTCTACCACATCTCTCTTGTCCCTTTTTCTTCCCTACATTGTTTCCTTTTCCCCTTTTTTTCCTGCTCTCTCTTAACAATCATCACCCTATTGTTTTCTGTACATGTCTATGTATGCCCTCCCTAGCTCCTCTCTTCCCCTGTCCCACTATCACCACCTATTTTACCTTGTTTAAACTCTAATTCCTCCTACTCCCAGTTTATTCCTTTCCCGTCCTACTGCTGTCTTCCAATGCTCTCCTCCCATCCTGCCTATTTTTGTTTTTTATTTTATCTTGACTCTTCGCTCCCTCCTTCTTTTCTTTGCTCCACTTATTTTGTAATTATTTCTCTGTTTTGCAGTTACCAAAAGCGTAAGTACAATGAAATAATAGCAGCCAAACAGAAGAAGGTGATAAGACACCAGGGACAACGGAAGAAGACTGGCAAGAAGGTAAACAAGAAGGACAAGTCCAGAGTATCTTGATAATCATATGACTATATTATAGTTGTAGGCCTGTAAAATGCCACCTTTCTATTGTTACATATGTTGCTTATAAAATCCATAAATAAATCATGCTTCACGTGTAAATAAAAACAAGTTTTATTGGTAATTAAAACATTTTTTAAGCCCTTATAAAATTGTAAATCTCTGGAGATGTATACACCAGTATATATCTGCAGAGGTTGTAATAAAAACGGAAGTAAACTGGTGCTTGTGTTAATTTTACCTGTTTACATCGGTTCTGTTTTGTATTGATGCTATAGTTCTTTCAAAAGGGAGGTAAGGTAATCATCAGGAGAAGGCAAAAAGCCAGTATGATTATATAGCCCTGGGAAGGAATGGTTATCAACCACTTCGACCATCAGAAGTGAATGCCGACCTGCAAGAAACGAGGTCGTCACTGTGCCGACCTGCAAGAAGCGAGGTCGTCACTGTGCCGACCTGCAAGACGCGAGGTCGTCACTGTGCCGATCAGTCGTCAAATGGTTGGGAGATATTAATAAGATGCTAAATATAAAAGACAGAAAACAATTTATTAAGATTAGATTCAGGAAAGAACTTGGTAAATACTCATTTGGAAATCAGAGTTGTTGAATTCTAGATCAGATTACTGGGCTACATAAACAAAAGTGCTGAATTGTTTCAAGTGCAGGTTAGACATACAAGTTGGTGTGCTTAAATATAAATAGTTGTTTTGCATGGGACAATAGACTTTCTGCAATTTTCTTACTCTTGTCTAGATGAAGAAGAGACAGTGGATTCACTTCCATTGCCCCATCCACTCTTACTCTCGTCTCTCCCTCAATCCTTTTCTCCATTATCCCTTAATAGTCCTAGCAGACAAAATATGCTCAAGTAACCTTAAATGAACATTGTTTCAGTGTTGATAATGTTAGTAGACATCCATCAGTCTCGGGAGACTATGGAG
Organism: Procambarus clarkii; assembly: GCF_040958095.1. Classification (NCBI taxonomy): domain Eukaryota; kingdom Metazoa; phylum Arthropoda; class Malacostraca; order Decapoda; family Cambaridae; genus Procambarus; species Procambarus clarkii. The sequence continues at coordinate 13,670,376 of NC_091239.1, read as the reverse complement.
TTGCACTCTGGTTGCCGGTCTGGAAAGGCCTCTCCATGACACAACTTGAGAGTAGATGATAATGTAACAATACCTGTATTACATTGTCATTGTTTAGATTTGCCCAGAGGGGTTATCTTGAGATGATTTTGGCGCTTAGTGTCCCCGCGGCCCGGTCCTCAACCAGGCCTCCACCCCCCAGGAAGCAGCCCGTAGCAGCTGTGTAATGCCCAGGTACCTATTTACTGCTAGGTAACAGGGGCATCAGGGTGAAAGAAGCATTTTGCCCATTTCTATCCGCCTCCACCAGGGATCGAACTCGGAACCTCAGGACTACGAATCCGAAGCGCTGTCCACCCACCTGTCAGGCACCCTGGGGTCGAGCATTATGGGAAACTAGTAACATCACAACAATAAATTATCTCATCTTTACATACAAGAGACATGAACAAAATCATTATAAAGTGTAACAGGCATACATTTCACAATATATCCCATGTTGGCCTTTCACTTCTACTCTCAAGTGCACCTTACATCCTTCACTACATCATCACTGCAGTCAACATTACCATACCAACCTGGTGCGCTCTCTACAATCGCATCTTCAAGATAAAACTAGACTTTTTTAAAAAACGTGCTGGACCACCCGGGCTGTGGTGAGTATGTGGGCCGCTCCAAGCAACAGCCTGGTGGACCAAACTCTCTCAAGTCAAGCCTGGCCTCGGGCCGGGCTTGGGGGGTAGAACAACTCCCAGAACCCCATCAACCAGGTATCAAGCAGTCACACTTTTCATATCCACCTTTCATTACAATATCGTACCTTATATACATTACTCTATTTAGGATAAAACAAATTACTGTATTCATTTGTTCATTATAACAACTAACTACTGCTTTAAGTTATTAGTAATGTACATTTATATAAATAATTTTAATTATTTTGTAATAACTCCGATGATCCAAATGAACTATGAGGGAATGTTTAAACAAAAAATAATTAAATAACTTTTAATGAATAATCTTTGAATCTTATATACTGCGATACAATAGACATTATATGACTATACAAATATTCTGAAAATCAGCTTTCAAACACATAAATATCTAAACTATACAAACACAATAAATATATTGACTATGAATAGGAAACTAATCAATTGGCACAGTTAAATGTAATGTACATGCACATCTAATAATAAATTTATTGAAAGGTTACTTTGAGATGGTTCCGAAGATCACTATTCCCAGGGCCCGCTCTCTGGCCAGATCGCCTCCCACGTGTCACTGCAAGCGGACAGCACGCTGGACTTGTGATCCTGTGGTCCCAGGTTCGATCCTGGGCACCGGCGAGAAACAATTGGCAGAGTTTCTTTCACCCAATGCCCCTGTTACCTAGCAGTAAAATAGGTACCTGGGTGTTAGTCAGCTGTCACGGGCTGCTTCCTGGGGGTGGAGGCCTGGTCGAGGACCGGGCCACGGGGACACTAAAGCCCCGAAATTATCTCAAGATAACCTCAAGAACCCTTCACTGTTACAGTATTTGCAACTTGTATATTTTGGCTTGTGTTGCAAACCTAAGTGACAAATGAAGACACTTGGCATCAAGTGTCAATGGTATAATATCTCCTTTCTATATTAATAGAATCTGAATTATGTCCGGTGCATAACTGAACCATTTATATGTACCGTGCGATTTTCTATTTCTACAATTACTTTACAAAAATAGGGCAATAGGTGATCACATAGTTGTAAAGAACACTGATCAATGGCACATGAAGAATTATAAAAAAAAAAAGCAGCAGCATCATCGTCCGGCGGCGATGCAGTCTGCGACATAAATAAATTGACGGATGACCGCTGGCGAGCATGATGCGTCAAAATTTAAAATATTTGTTAAAATTATATTTTTTATCCGATCATTATCATACTAGTATTAAAATGTGCGCCTTTAGATTGTGAACAATTTGAAACCAAAATGAATGATGTAGCACGACAATTGAGGTCAGAACACTGGAAAGATTATAAATACTTGTGGTGATGAGCAACCAAAATGAAAATATTTGTTAAAATTCCATTTACTATTGGCTATTATGGTACTAGTTTTAAAATGTGCGCCTTTATATTGTGAACAATTTGACACCAAAATGAACGACGTAGCTCAAAAATTGAGGTCATATCTGGAAAGAGTACATACATTAATGTGGGTGTGCGCTCCCAGGAAATGACAGGCCCACCTTGGGGTGGGTTGGGAGTGTTAATATCAAATCTGGCGTGTAATTGTAATGCTTGCAGGTTTTACAACATTTGGCAGTACAGTATTAATTTATAATCCCAGCATTTATTACATAAAGTTGGTGCAATACTTTTTGGTTGATGTGGTAACTTGAAATACAATAGCACACACAAATTACATTTGACTTAGTAACTAATCATTGCACAAATGTTACACAAATAGTTATAATATACAGTGAATACATTACACTAGCATGGCTAAGACTAATAACCAACCCCCACACACATATAAGGTCACTTTCCATACACTTAGGAAATCACAATAGCATGATATAGCTTTGCGAAAACCACTGGAGAAGGACGGGGATTGAACCAGTGTCGTGGATTATGGCGCGCATTGACCATGATGCTGGTTCGATTTCCCCAATCCTGCTCCAATGGATTTTGCAAAGGTCACTTTCATTTCATGTGTGGGTTGGGTTACTTAAATTCTAACTAGAATCAAGCAATACAATGATTGGCATAAGAAATAAACTCAATATCTGGTATAATTTTGACTATAACCTACCTAATTTACTGTAGCATTTTCAGTAATGAGTCAAAGATTATATAGGTTATGCCAACAATGTATATCACATAACAGGATGTCTTTGACAACATCATAAAATGGTGGAAATGATTCCATAACGTAAGATTAAGATGACAACGTAAGATTAAGATGACATCATTCCATGTTGCACATACATCTGGGAACAAAGCATCATAGGTAAGACACTGTATATACTGTATACATAAAATACATATTTTTCTTTCAAGGAGTTTACTGACTTTGTCATAATCTGTAGGTGAAAACTGTCACACAAACTAATGTGTCAAAAGAAAATTACATCGAGATGAATTTCCTATTTACTTAAATAAAAGGCCACCAAGTAGCTGACTTAAAGTTGTTCAACCAAACCGGACACTTCGTTCAAGAGAAAGTAATTAAAATAAAAGATTATTTGTGCACAATGATTATTTGTTGCTTTAACCTCATTACTACAAAATTACCTTAATTTATCTCTTTGCAATGTGTTAATCCTTATAATAAGTTAAAAATATTTGGAACAATCGGAGATATTGTTTAAAATGTTTAACGCTTCTTTTTGAGGGTGTTTATGCCACAGCCGAGTCACAAACTTTGAAATATCGAGTCATATAATAATAAAATATCGGGTCATGAAATAACTTTACTATAAGGACAGCTGTTAGGCTTGCTTCTTAAGATTTACCATTAAAATTTGTCTTAAATAGGCAGAAACTGTGGCTTTGATGTTCACTGATGGTACACAACATCTGAATATCACTAGTGAAGAAATTTTATGAAATAAACGTTTTATATTCAAAGACATGTACATTATATTTGCAAGTCTTCTGGGTACAAAGCACACTGCAAAATTAAATGTGATTTTGTCCATTGGAATAAGTCCAATGGAAGAAGTGTTAGATGCAGTTACATATCCTGAACATGTAAAGCTTTTGGCATTTATATACAGTAACAACAAAGTTGTTATCAATTATGAGGAGCTAAACAACTTTTTGTATGCACTCCTGTCATGCATAGTTTTTTCTGATTCCATATTAGCTAACTGAGATAGTAATTTCCTACAACCAGGAGACACAGTAGCATCCAGCCTGGCAGCCTTTTCCAAGTCCTTTCGAGCTTCAGCTGGACTGAAGACCTCGACATACGCACGCCCACGACGATAGAGCGCTTTCACATTATCTGAGCAGCAAAAATAAATCATTTACTATAATAAAAATGTACTTTAATACTAAAACTACTAGTATTAATTTTTTATTAACAATTGGCTCTTAACAAGCTCTTACTAATAATTGGTTATCAAAAGCAAAAGCCAAATAATTAACTACTGGGGGTGACTGAGAAAGGCACAGCCATCTCCACCTCGAACCACTGAGACTTTGATGGCAAGACTCTACATAACAAAAGTTCCACATAATTAAGCATTGAAAGTAATGAAATGACCTTTCCTAGGCAGTGTTGGTAGCATCTTAAGACATTGGTGGTGGTACCACAGACACATCCACAAAACTAGCAGGTCTCTGGACTTATTTAGGCATCAAACACGAGGACCAATATCACATGTGCTCATAGCGTCATGTGAATTTGAGATAAAGGTCAAGATTGAAAAAGTACAGGTGGAGCAAAACATTCATTATATATTCAGAAAATATGGAAATTGGAATTAGTACTTTGCCCAATATCAGTAAGCTATGCACAAATATTCAAGTGAATCACCGGATGGCAGCTCAAGTCACTCAACTGCCTGATTTTCTTACTCATGCGCCACCTCCAATCCCACCCACTTTCCCTTCCCGATCCCCACAGGTAAGAAGAGCAGGTATTGGGAGGCTTAAAAAAAAAAAAAAAAAAAAAAAAAAAAAAAAAATTCTTGACAATCAATACTTGATATGAGGACTGGCTTTCAGTAGTTCCCCAAAGTATACTCATAATAGCACCTTGGAAAAGCAACCATCTCTGAGTTTTAAGGAACAAATTAATAAGAAAAACAAAGCTAGAGGACTGACCTGACCTGTAGTGAGAAGGGCAGAAACCCAGGACTTGGAGAAGGACGAACTGAGTGACTGAGAAGGTGGCCAAGTGCCACATAGGCACTTAGTCATAGACATAGGCCACATAGGCATAGACATAATTACATTTAAAAGATAACAGGCAGTCAGCATTCTGTTAGACCACCAGAATCTTTGAGCTAAACATGTAAGTTGTAGGCATATTAGCAAAGAAGGCAATAATAACAGCATACTTATATACAAAGATATATTTAAGGGGAACTGAATTTAATCACCAGATGGATAACATGAGAAAGCCTGACCTTAGAACTAGATGCCAGGGAAGAGAGATTGTCACAGAATGCAACAGCTTGGGATGTGTGTGTTACATGCAATTAACACCACACCACAGCAACAGGACAGAGGACATGATGCACCCCAATGAACAAACCACCAGAGGACCTCTACAAAAAGCAGAGTACTCATTCTTGACCAAAAATGAAAAATAAGGTTAAAGAAGGAGATAGTTTTCCAAAAGATGAAAAGAACAAAACCCTTTTCTTGCAGAGAACATGAAATTTGCAATAATGACTATTAAAAGAAAGAACTAACAAGAAAGCCACCTTAAAAAAGTATGCCTCAGCCGAAGAAAACACCAAAAAGTGTCTTGTAACTTTCCACATTTCTAGCAGATAGTTCACCTTGTTAGTGGGTTGATCTGTGAACCTTGCAGGCATCCCACCCTATTGAAGAGGGCAAGGCAGTCCTGAAAAGATTCTTGTTCCCAGTGTGTCAGGACTATCACAGGAGCCTGATGTATCCAGTTTTTGCCCAAAACGCTGTGCGTATTAGTGGCATTAGGCATAGTATATACTAGCACTCTCTAGAAATACCATATTTACATCCTCAAACAAAACCCAGAATCATGCAAAGTAGATGACTTACAGTCTCCAAAACAAGAAAAGAAAATGACCAGCACCAAGCACTGGCACAAGATCAAGTCCTGCGGCAGTAGCATAATTCAACAGGAACTGTACCGCACTGAAGGCAACACTTGCCAAGATAAAAGACTAGTTACCTTGCCATGAAGAGAACACAAAGGCATGGAACCCCTTGTGCTGAGACACCAGTCAACTTTACTAAAGTGACGACTGCACAGCTGGGTATGACTGAGTGGACTGTCAAGTGATGACTTAGTGAACTGTCAAGTGATAACTGAGGGCTGCTAGGTCCCCTGATCCTGATGTAGTGGCCTCTGCTGTCACCTGGTGACGGCCCATCAATGGAGCAGCTAATTACTAACCAGTAGAGTGATGATGGGTTAGCCTCCCGATTACGACAAGACCATTTGAAAAATTACTCACCTTGGTAGGGTAGTAGGTCATTTGTGAATTTGGCATGTGAACTGTGTCCTGGGTGGAGCATAGGGCTCTGGCTCATGGAGTACTCGAGGGATGCTGGTTCAAAATTCAATCCTTGATATGAAAATATTTTTGTAACTTTACCGGAACCAGAATTGTTAGATTATCTTGCTTATCCAAATTCTTGATCCCTCTGACACATCTGGAGACCTGTTGAATCAAGCTCCATTTTTTTCATATATTGTACATCTTTGTTTTCTTCTGAATTCTTAATGAGTTTATCACTACCACCTACCTGGATCTTTCTCCAAAACTGTAGTACAGTGTTCTATAACCGCATAGTATTCTCCTCGTATGAGTTGACATTGAGAGAAGTTCAGAAGTAGAGGCATCTTCATCTCATTAAGCTTCAACCATTCTTCATCATTAGGTTTCTCTCTGTGGATATATATGTGCTTTATCCGTAATAGTGGCTCACAAATAAATATTGGCAATAATAAGCATTTAACATTACATGAAGTAAGGTACTGTAAGTCATACAAGCTGGCATATTTCAGATGCTTTCTTCTTTCTGGACAGCTCAGCTAATTACAAGTCCTACATTGTGGTGCACATGACAAAAAATAGTTCACAAGCTAATAAAAATTATTCGAGCACAGGAGGTAATCCCACAGTGGTAACACTGTGCCAGTAGTTTCAAAGCGTTATATGACATAGAGTGCTGGGAAGACGGGATACCACGAGCGTAGCTCTCATCCTCTAACTACACTTAGGTAATTACACTGCAGTCTACACAGAAAGGAACTCAAGATAACCTCAAGATAACACACTTGTCCTGGTCCTCGTGAGCTATTTGGTGAGGGTTCAAGTCTTGACCCAAGGAGGAATGAAAAGCCATCAGTCCTTAAATGTTCGTTCTTGTTCACCCATCAGTAATTAGGTACCTGGTTGTTAAATACAGTAATAGGAATCTACCAAATTGACAAAAGAGGAATTGCTAGAAAAGCTATGGGTGCTAATGGCTTTACAAGATTGTAAGAACTCTAGTATAAATATAAAAACAAATTCTTGAAACCATCAACTTCAAGAACAAGAGGACAGAAATTCAAGCCAAGGACATAAAGGTGCCAACAAAATATTAGAAAGTTTTCTTGTGCAAACAGAGTGGTAGACGGTTGGAACAAGTTAAGTAAGGTGGTGGTGGAGGCCAAAACCATCATTAGTTTCAAAGAGTTATATGACAAAGAGTACTGGGAAGACGGGGCACCACAAGCGTAGCTCTCATTCTGTAACTACACTTAGGTAATTAGTATATGTTAGGTTGATATCAAGTACCCCTCCCCCCCATCTCGAATTACTGACTTTTTCCAGGATACAACCCCACAACAAGCTGACTAACTCATGGGTACTTATTTACTGCTAGGTGGACAGGGGCATTAGGTGATAGGAAAAGCACCCAACCACTTCTATCCCATCCACGATTCGAAACCGTAATTCTCAACTATGAGTTAAGAACAAACCTGACTACTACTGTTACGGTGCCCTCTCCTATTTCTTTCGTTTGCCGGCTTTAAGAGTCATATCAGCTCTCCCTACTGATTCTCTGAGGTTCAGGGAGTCTAATGATATATGTGGCGACCAAACCGGCTGCCATTTAATGGAAGGAGGTTATATTATAAGTTGTAAATAAAGGAAAATTGGCGCCCTGTTATAAAATGAAACAGTATCCCCTAAGGCAGATATGACCTTGTGGAAGGGACACTATGCCGATCGCGGATTGGCCGACGTAGGTCGCGGGCGACAAATCAGGGCCCGCCATGACGTCACCGAGTGCCCCGGGCGGCGCCAACGTCAGAGTTGTACTGACCGTGGAAGCGACAGGACGCGCGTCGGTCTGCTCTCAAAGATTGGAGGCTCTGCAAGCCTTGTTCAGTGGATTGAGCTGGCCTGCGCAGACCACCACAGTTATTGGAGACCCTGCGCTTCTGGGAAGCCAAAGAGGAACCAAGTTCAGTGAGCAGAGAAGTGCCAAACTTGGAAAACAGTCGGCGACGACGCTGGGCGGCGCCGCTGGCTGGACGTTGAGGTCTGAAGGGTGGGCGAGCAAGCCCAGCTGTGACTGGGGTCACATCCACTGAGAATCTTGGAAGGACGACACAGTGCCTAGGACAAGGAGCGACGCCCTGTGGGAGAGGCGAGTGTGGGGGAAAGATAGTGATTAGCTCAGCGCCCATCGATGAACCAGGATTGGGGCAGCTGAACCTCAGGGATTGGAACGGCGATGACGCGAAGGTTTCACGACTCCTGAGGACCTGTGGAACGCCCTGGATCGTCGAGGATCGACCCAAGGAAGCGTGGGAACCTCACACCATCGAGGGACAGGCGTCGTGAGCCAGGAGTGTAAGGTAGATCATTTTCCCTCCCATTACCCCTTGTATGAGTAGGCTAGTTAGGCCACAATATTTACTTGTGTATGTGGCAGCAAGACTTTATTGCTTTAATGGTAGAATAGGCTGCAATGCAGCTTGTGTCCAGGACTGTCAGAGAGGACAGTGTGTATGGATGGCAGGACAGTGAAGAAGAGGTGCCGACGTGGTGAAGAGGCCCTCCTGTGAGAGTGTGAGACTCCTGTCTTCCCGCCCATTTGAAGGAGTGTTGGAGGTCGTGGAAGAAGAGGCTGACGACCTCCAGACTCATTATCCATATTCCATATTCATGTATTACTTGTGATTGTGTGTGTGTGTTCATGTAACTTGCGTCAGTAAATCCACACATTTTATTACTGTGTTTGAGTGTGCCTCCATTTGTGATATCTCTCTATGAGCATACATTTTCTGGCTACAAACGATATATGATACACCCACTGAACTGCATTGCTGGGGTGCAGATATAATAACCCAGCTGGCGACCTTGCTAAGAGGAAGATAGAGAAGACAGGCGGGAAAGGAGTTCCTGCAACCTTTTTTTTGTCTGGCAGGCAAGACTCAGGGAGGTTATGGTTATAGGTAAGCCTGAGTCTTCCTTCACTCCCCCACGGGTCTAGGCCGGAACTGTTAAAAGCAGTTTCCCCGTGGTTGACTGAAGGGCTTCCAGGGTGAATCAGTGGCACCCCTTTGTGGTGGAAGCAAAGACCTGCGGAGGTGGGCATTGTTGGTCCTATCTTGTGTGACCAAGGAGACTCCGGTGAATCCAGGGAGTCGGAGGGGATGAGTATTTGGGCCTTTTGAGCCCCAAGCAGCCGAGTGTTAGCAGAGCCCCGGACCGCCCACCCCCACGTGACAAGAGAACTGGCGACCTTGCCAGGATAAGAACCCCAGTAGCCAAGGACTGGGAACTTCGCCAGGAAGCGTGGATCAAGCTACAGTGTGGACCAAATTGCAAGACAAGTGTTGCCAGGGTACTAATACAGTGTGGCCAGTGAATTCGGTGGTACTGTTACTCAACCAGCTAAGGGACTGAAACGGTGAAATTAGTGCCTACTAACTTGTCTGTGCTGTCGTGTATGCTCAATGATATAGAGATGGAGGAAGACGAAGTAAAGAAATTTATTGACACAAGGGACGAGAGAATTTTGGAAGAGTGTACCAAGGCCCAGCTCCAACAAGTGGCAAACCACTTTGGGATCAGGTTGAGGACGACTAAGGTAGCGGAGCGAAGGATAGAGATCATGGCACAGCTCACAGCTCGAGAGGAAGCGACGGGAGAGGAGCCATCTCAAGAGGAGCCGTCCCGAGGAGAGCCGTCGCAAGGTGAACCGTCCCGACTAGGGCCACCCCAAGCGCCTACCAGTGTGGAGAGAATTCACAGTGAACATGGGAGCAGTGGAAGGTCCAGCTGTAGTAAGAGGAGCCTGCAACTGGAAATAATGAAGATGCAACTGGAAGCCCAGCTGCGACGAGAGGAAAGAGAAGCGCAAATGCAGCGAGAGGAGCGAGAAGCACGGCTGCAGCTGCAGCGAGAGGAGCGAGAAGCTCGGCTGCAGCGAGAAGAAGGAGAGAGACGACTGCGACTGGAGGAGATAAAGGCAAAGAAAGAAGTCGAATTGCGTCGCGTTGAACGTGGTCTGCCCTCACTACCTGCACGGCGGGATGACCTCAAGGTAAGGGAACGTGACTTACCTACGTTCGAACCACAAGAAGCTGAGGCGTTCTTCGAACACTTTGAACGGATAGCGACTCTGAAGGAGTGGCCGGAAGATGATTGGGCTGCTCTGGTCCAGGGCAGGTTGACTGGAGAGGCCCGGGAAGCCTATAACATGCTGGACCTAGAGGAGTGTACTAGTTATGACGCGATTAAGAATGCGGTTCTCCACTCATTCCGGCTGACTCCGGAGATGTACCGGAAGCGGTTCAGAGAGTGTACAAGGGCGTCGGGAAAGACTTACGCCGAGACCGCCAGGGATATGGAACGGAAATTCCTACGATGGTTGAAGGAAGCGGAGTCGGTGGATGATATCAAACGACTGATAGTGATGGAGAAGTTTATGTCAGTGCTCCATCCTGAGTTGCGAGTAAGGGTGAGAGAGGCAGGTATTAAGGACCTGAAGGCTGCGGCGGATCGAGCCGACATGCTGGAGGAGGCACTACATATCAGGAGGGAGGGGCCGCCCAGACACTCGCCTTACCCAAGGTCGGGAGGGAACTTTAGGAGTTCAGGAGGAGCGAGGACGAGTGGGGACTCTCCCAAGAGTAGTGTGCCCGATGAAGTAACGTGGTTCAAGAGCTCAAGAGACGCGGGGAGGAAGCCCCAAGCTGTGGGCAGTGGACCTAACTCGGGAGCAAGTGCTGCAGTCCCGGATACGACGACAGGGAGTCCAAGGAGGACACAGGGGACGTCTGCAAGTGGTACCGCCAGAGTGACTGGCGAGTGGCCGCCCAGGGGAGGCAGCCGATGCTACAACTGTGGTGTGAGAGGACATTATGCCCGCGAGTGTGAGGAGCACCAAAGGAATGTAGGATTAATGTTGGAAGAGGAGAGAGTGTTTGTTCACACCCCATATTATAGTGGACCCAACGTGAATGGTTGGGAAATGAAGTTGGGTGAACATCCCTTCGTTTTCGGGGCCAACGTGAAGTTTGGAAAGTCAGACCCAGTGGAGGTTGCCGTGCTTCGAGATACGGGTGCTGACATAAGTATGGTGACCAGGAGTATTCTCCCCAAGGAATTTAATGATTCACCTGTGGGAGTGGTGAGGATACGCAGTGTGGGGGAGGAATACAGGTTGCCACTTCACGAAGTACAGCTGATTGCCGACTGCGGAGTCGAGAAAGCTATAGTAGCTGTAGCCCCTAAGTTACCCCTAGAGCATGTACAGATGGTGCTGGGTAATGACCTCGGAGGAGGCAGGATACAACCTGATTGGGCCAGGAGTGCCTATGTTGCAAGCAGCGGTACAACCCTGCCGGGTGAGGTATCGGTCGTTCCAGATGATAGAGAGGAAGCCGACTTTGCCAGGGAAAACGTCGCCAGAGACGACGACAACGAGGGCGAGAGTGCAGAGAGGTCGTCGGAGGTTGTGGAAAACCCCGACGGGGACCTCCGACTAAGCCTGATGATGCGTGTGGAGGAGTGGCGAGGAGCAGCTGTACAAACGCCTGGGGCGGTGAAGAGGCTGCAGACCGCACTCCCTCCATACAGAAACGTAAATAAAGTAAGCTCAGTGGATGAGCGAACGGCAGTGAGGGGCAGAGTGGAGGAGCCACGACGCAGTGCACCCTATGCCGGCCAGATGAATAGTGGTAGGTGCAAGATGAACCACCGTGGTGAGGTGGGCCACAGGGAGGTGGATGAGCCCAACCACGAACCGAAGAAGACGTCTGCAGGGAAGAGAATCTCGTGGAGGAGTGAAGATGTTCGTCGGGAACGAAGGAGCGAGTGGTATAGGAAAGGCAATACGAAGAAAGCAGGGAATAGGTACACCCAGGGTAGGCGCCAGCCTAACCAGAGGGGCATTGGGCCATCGCAAAAGCCTAGTGTGGAAGAGAGGGAGCTGCTGGATGGAGTACAGGTTACAAGTGCCACTGTGAGGAGACAACGCACCTACGGGAGAAGAGGAACCGAGAAGAGAGAAGATTGGCGAAGAGGAGATCATGGGAGGAAACATGGAGTACCTGTAGGACGCAATGGAAATGCAAGACTATCTCGGAGTGCACGACGCGGTGGAGGCGCTGCATGCACTGAATCTTACAGTGGTAACGAGCCGTGGGAGTACACTCGTAGCCACGGAGAGAGGATTTCTTGTAGGTGTTCAGGGAACACCCATCACACCCGGTACTATGCGAGGTGGAGATACAATGAGGCAAGTGACTGGCAAAGTGGTACGAGCCACGTCACCAACTGGAGGAGTGACACTTCAGGAACGGAGGGAGCAAGAGTATAGGTTGCCCTCTTGAGTGCTGCTCTTCCGATATGACTCTTATTTTAAGGGGAGGGGTATGTTACGGTGCCCTCTCCTATTTCTTTCGTTTGCCGGCTTTAAGAGTCATATCAGCTCTCCCTACTGATTCTCTGAGGTTCAGGGAGTCTAATGATATATGTGGCGACCAAACCGGCTGCCATTTAATGGAAGGAGGTTATATTATAAGTTGTAAATAAAGGAAAATTGGCGCCCTGTTATAAAATGAAACAGTATCCCCTAAGGCAGATATGACCTTGTGGAAGGGACACTATGCCGATCGCGGATTGGCCGACGTAGGTCGCGGGCGACAAATCAGGGCCCGCCATGACGTCACCGAGTGCCCCGGGCGGCGCCAACGTCAGAGTTGTACTGACCGTGGAAGCGACAGGACGCGCGTCGGTCTGCTCTCAAAGATTGGAGGCTCTGCAAGCCTTGTTCAGTGGATTGAGCTGGCCTGCGCAGACCACCACAGTTATTGGAGACCCTGCGCTTCTGGGAAGCCAAAGAGGAACCAAGTTCAGTGAGCAGAGAAGTGCCAAACTTGGAAAACAGTCGGCGACGACGCTGGGCGGCGCCGCTGGCTGGACGTTGAGGTCTGAAGGGTGGGCGAGCAAGCCCAGCTGTGACTGGGGTCACATCCACTGAGAATCTTGGAAGGACGACACAGTGCCTAGGACAAGGAGCGACGCCCTGTGGGAAAGGCGAGTGTGGGGGAAAGATAGTGATTAGCTCAGCGCCCATCGATGAACCAGGATTGGGGCAGCTGAACCTCAGGGATTGGAACGGCGACGACGCGAAGGTTTCACGACTCCTGAGGACCTGTGGAACGCCCTGGATCGTCGAGGATCGACCCAAGGAAGCGTGGGAACCTCACACCATCGAGGGACAGGCGTCGTGAGCCAGGAGTGTAAGGTAGATCATTTTCCCTCCCATTACCCCTTGTATGAGTAGGCTAGTTAGGCCACAATATTTACTTGTGTATGTGGCAGCAAGACTTTATTGCTTTAATGGTAGAATAGGCTGCAATGCAGCTTGTGTCCAGGACTGTCAGAGAGGACAGTGTGTATGGATGGCAGGACAGTGAAGAAGAGGTGCCGACGTGGTGAAGAGGCCCTCCTGTGAGAGTGTGAGACTCCTGTCTTCCCGCCCATTTGAAGGAGTGTTGGAGGTCGTGGAAGAAGAGGCTGACGACCTCCAGACTCATTATCCATATTCCATATTCATGTATTACTTGTGATTGTGTGTGTGTGTTCATGTAACTTGCGTCAGTAAATCCACACATTTTATTACTGTGTTTGAGTGTGCCTCCATTTGTGATATCTCTCTATGAGCATACATTTTCTGGCTACAAACGATATATGATACACCCACTGAACTGCATTGCTGGGGTGCAGATATAATAACCCAGCTGGCGACCTTGCTAAGAGGAAGATAGAGAAGACAGGCGGGAAAGGAGTTCCTGCAACCTTTTTTTTGTCTGGCAGGCAAGACTCAGGGAGGTTATGGTTATAGGTAAGCCTGAGTCTTCCTTCACTCCCCCACGGGTCTAGGCCGGAACTGTTAAAAGCAGTTTCCCCGTGGTTGACTGAAGGGCTTCCAGGGTGAATCAGTGGCACCCCTTTGTGGTGGAAGCAAAGACCTGCGGAGGTGGGCATTGTTGGTCCTATCTTGTGTGACCAAGGAGACTCCGGTGAATCCAGGGAGTCGGAGGGGATGAGTATTTGGGCCTTTTGAGCCCCAAGCAGCCGAGTGTTAGCAGAGCCCCGGACCGCCCACCCCCACGTGACACTACCTAGATCATTATGTTCCTACTACACTGATGAGTTGTACCTTAACATGAGTTGCTCAAGTCTGCCGAGAGCTTCAGAATACGCCTTGCTGGCAGCTTCGTAGTTTCTCTCCTTATATAAAGCATTGCCTTGCTCTTTTAGAGCTGGGATACTCTCAAGTCGTTCACTCTCGGTCATTGCCCAAAATTCCTTCTCGTATGATCCTGCTCCTGCCACTTTCACTAATTCTGAAGAGACAAAGAAAGCAAGTTGTGCCTGTATATGATTTAACAAGTGATATGTATGTAGTAAAATAGCAGACTAAATTGAATGAGAATGACAGATCCCATCCAAACATTATCAAAGAATGTCCTTGGAATCAATCTTAAAGATTCATCAGAATTTAAGTAATTTTTCCTTGAAACAACTTGATAAGGGTCCAGGATGGACTGAGACGTCACTACTTTAATTTTCTTCTCTTTTCTCGTGTGGGATGAGTTAATTATTTTCAGACATTATTGTGATTTATTTTCTGCAATAATAAGTATTTTTTACAGCAACCTAAAATATATTTCTTCGAAATTAATATTTATTATGTGCTAATTATGGTACAGTAAATGATATGTGCTCCATGATATGATTAAATTTAAGTTTCTCATAAAAGAAGTACAGTACAGTATTTCTACATTAAAAAAATCAGTTAGACAAGGAAATTTAATAATTGCTAATAAAACTACATACATATGAAAAGCAACTGCCACAAATAAGTGTATTGTACTCTCTGCATACTGAATGCATATTTTGCCAATATGTCTAATATAAATATAAAGCAATTTACTTACCAATTGTGAATTTCAAATCTTTGGGCGTTTTAACTAGCTCATCTAAATCTTGGTAACCGAGCCCTTCTTTAAATCCCATCCCACAGCAATGGTGTGGCTTTTTTTCTTTGTCAACTTTTGTTTCACCATATGCTTCTCGTAAGGTCTTGGATACTAGTGGATACGGAGAAAGCAACTGGAATTAACAGAAAACAACATGTACTGTACATAATGTTTTACCAAACGGAACAATAACTTAAGGATAATAAGATTCAGCTTCTTAATTCTTTGATCCAAATTCTTAAAGTTCTTTCTGAATGTTGTGATACAGACAATGTTTAAAACTAAGAATCTGTAGTAAATTTCAATAGGAACATATATGAATATACTGCATATACTGCATGAACATATGAATATACTGCACTGCACTGTACTTATTGATCATAAGAGCAGGAATAGGTGTATACTAGTTTTCATATACTATCTGTAGCAAGGAATTCCTAGCCTTAAGGTTGGAGTAACTGTAAATGCTTTGCTAAATGTATTTTGAATATCAATGCTATAAAGAGAACACAATTCTAAATATTAAAGTACAGTAAAGTATACATGAAGTTACATAAAAAAAGAGGAATTCTGTCAGGCATTTAGACATTTACATATCAGAGCTAAATATTTATAGAGACTATCAAAGAGTCGCACAAGGGCAAAATGTTCAGCTTTTCTATGATGTAACACGGACTGATAACAAAACAATTTAGTGTGCTGGTTGTGTAATAAATGCTGTGGTAAGACTCTCATCCGTGGTGTACATTACCAGTTAAATACTGTACAGTGAATTAATATAAACACATGCAGTATTTCCACAGGAAATTACAGTGTTCTTTTGTTTCATTCATTCATTAAACTGCTGCTTAAGCCCAGAAACTCACAGATTTGTCAATTGTGAATGAAGCCACCTCTCCCAGAATCATTGTGTGAATGCATGCTTCCAACACCTCCAATTTGAATTTTTTGCCCAAAATAAGTTCCACTGGTTTTGACCATCGATGACTATCATCAATAAGTTGTGGACTATCTTCACAGGTTTCGGTCTTGATGTGGAATGTAACCTGGTTTAGAAAAATTTAAAATTAGTCAGTTACACAATAAATAAATTTTACCTTTTCTATCTTGACTCATTTTGAAAACGAGTAGGTATCTCTAATGTAGATTTAGTTCACCTTATGGTTTCTCAAAGTTAGGGACAGGAAGTCTGCACTTAAGTTTATCGAGATGATCCCCTCCTCCCGGCCAACTATCGATGACCTCACCCCAGAATGCAACTCAGCAGTCTGCTAACTGAAGTTTCCTTTCACCTAATGCCACTGTTCAAGTAGTAGTAAAATAGGTAGCTGGGATTTAGGCTACTGTTGTGGGGTGCATCCTGGTGAAGGGGTTAGCCTAGGGAAACCTCGATAAACCTAAGAACAGGCTTCCTGTCACCAAAAATGGGAAATAAGGGAGCACTCTGGTAATTTGAACCAGCATTTTGGATCTCCAAAGATTTTTGCATAATAATATCATGTTATTTTGATTTTCTAGAAAATTCTTGAAATACTCCAAAGATAAATACTGGTAAACACGTCATCTACATTAAGAACAATGAGAACAAGTGTTATAGCTTGAGATGTTAATGTACAAATAATGTTGAGATGTTACATGAAAAGTAGTGAGTTCTTTCCTGTCAGCAGTTCTTCAGTCCTCTTCCTGCCAATGTTTCTGTGCATAGACTATTGACTATTTATCTGTAGATAAGCACATCTTGCTCATCAGTAGTTGAGTACTCTACAAAAATGCATTCAAGTCTTTGTAAAATTTTATCTGAGAATTGTGCTGACTGTAAAAGTAGAATAGTCTTTCAGGAGCTCAGTGGTAAAGTTGTTCCTTTTGTTTGTCCATGGACGTTGCATCGGTGGGAAGACTTGCACTAAATTTATATTGTGAGAAGGAATATGAATAGCAAAGATGATCTGTGCAAACTTTAAATTCTATTCATGTAACATCTCAACATTATTTGTACATTAACATCTCAAGCTATAACACTTGTTCTCATTGTTCTTAATGTAGATGACGTGTTTACCAGTATTTATCTTTGGAGTATTTCAAGAATTTTTCAACTCTTACAATATAACTTCCCTAGTGATTGTCTGGTCATATAATATTAGTACTAAAAATAAAGGCTATTGTGAATGTTTAAAAGGTTGGTTAGGTAAAAATTTGAAATGGAGAACACATAGTCATGTAATCAATAAAGTTGAACAGTTCTGTTCATATGGTGAACTTAGTAATTATTAATACTCTTAAGCAGTGAACTAAGCATGAATCACGAAAAATTACCTTGGTTCCATCATTGTAGTCGCTTTTTCCTTTTCCTTGATACAATATTTTCTTCTTAATCAGACCATTATCCATATCTGAAAAATTACCTAAAAAAATATTTTGGCTACAAATTTGATACTCATACACCTCTTTTTTCTTGCTTCAGTCAACGTTCATTTTACCGGCAGAGCGCCTGGATTTGCCAACAAGACTCTGGGTTTAACCTTGTAGCTTTTTTGCTATCTTTGCTATGCTGTATGTGCTTTGTGCCTGAGGGCTTGTAAAGGCTGATACGAGTTGTGACAACAGTCACAACTGTTGGTATTCTTATAAAATGGAATCGTGTAAGTTGGGGGGTGTCGTGTGGGCTGGTAGAGTGCTGGTTGTTGGTGATGTCCGGTAGTGTACTGGTAGAGTGCTGGTTGTTGGTGATGTCCGGTAGTGTACTGGTTGCTGGTGACTGGTTATGTCCAGTAGTGTGCTGGTTGGTGGTGACTGGTTATGTCCAGTAGTGTGCTGGTTGGTGGTGACTGGTTATGTCCGGTAGTGTGCTGGTTGGTGGTGACTGGTTATGTCCAGTAGTGTGCTGGTTGGTGGTGACTGGTTATGTCCAGTAGTGTGCTGGTTGGTGGTGACTGGTTATGTCCAGTAGTGTGCTGGTTGGTGGTGACTGGTTATGTCCAGTAGTGTGCTGGTTGGTGGTGACTGGTTATGTCCGGTAGTGTGCTGGTTGGTGGTGACTGGTTATGTCCAGTAGTGTGCTGGTTGGTGGTGACTGGTTATGTCCAGTAGTGTGCTGGTTGGTGGTGACTGGTTATGTCCGGTAGTGTGCTGGTTGGTGGTGACTGGTTATGTCCAGTAGTGTGCTGGTTGGTGGTGACTGGTTATGTCCAGTAGTGTGCTGGTTGGTGGTGACTGGTTATGTCCAGTAGTGTGCTGGTTGGTGGTGATTGGTGATATCCGGTAGTGCTGGTTGGTGGTGACAGGTTATGTCCGGTAGTGTACTGGTTAGTGGTGACAGGTAACGTCCGGTAGTGTACTGGTTGATGGTGACTGGTGATATCCAGTAGTGTACTGGTTGATGGTGACTGGTGATATCCAGTAGTGTACTGGTTAGCGGTGACAGGTGACGTCCGGTAGCGTTACTGGTTGATAACGGGTAATAACCAGAATTACGTCGTTTATCTTTGACGACTAATACACCTAGGCAACGACGTAAACCCTCTCTTCCTGTTAACGGGTCTCCTGGAGTATTCAGCTTGACTTCTACTTAGCTGTCCTAAGCTTCTACATGAGAGGAGAGGCTCCTGACGACAACAGCTGATCAGTTGTTGTGATGGCGGCGACCGCTCGCTTAAGGTACGGTGTTGGTCTTCCCAGTTTCTGTGAAGCGCAAATAAATACAAATACAAAATACAAATATTTATTCAGGTAAAGTACATACATACAAGGTTATCGCCCCTAAATCAACAACAACATACATACAAGGTGAAATACAAAAGTTGATGGATTTATAGATAGAGCTAGTACATACAATGGCTAAAGCCACTATTACGCAAAGCGTTTCGGGCAGAAACGCTTTTAAGTTAAACTTAACTATTCGATAAATTTAATTATTTCATTTTGGTAAATTGTAGCTTTAACCTAAATTTACCTGAGAGCTAGTGCCATTAGTGACCCTTCAGGCCACTAACACTAGTCGCCTCGACGAGAACAGGAAGCTAGGCGGCGGATTGTCGGAATTCCCCCCCCCCCCCATTTGCCTTCAAATTTGCGTTAATAATATGTTTTGTTTGGGACAGGCAGTCTGTATTCATCTAGTTGTGCTTGCAGGGGTTCAGCTCAGGCTCTTTCGGCCCGCCTCTCAACTGTTAATTAAACAACTAAATTTTTTTTCCACACACGCACATCCATGAAGCAGCTTATAGCAGCTGTCTAACTCCCATTATTTTATTATTTTACATATAATACATACATTTATGTATTTTACATATTTTATTTATTTATTTATATATATACAAGATTTCTTGCATACTAGTACAGCCACTAGCACGCATAGCGTTCCGGGCAGGTCCTTAATCCTAATTTTCCCCCGAATACGACCCTCCAAATCGTTTAACAATATCTACCCAAACCTACTAAAATATAACTGACCTACAATTGAAACGACCCAGCGATTGTACCTCAAGTGATACTGGTAATGTGTTCCATAAATCCACCATCCCATTTCCACACCAGTTAGTTTTCGTATTGACAGACAAGGCGTTTAATTATGAAACCGGGTAACAAAGGCATAAGAGACAATAGACGGAGCGGTACAATGTGAAGTGGCGCCAAATTTTTTTCCCGCCGTTTTCTTTGCGCGGTAAACATCTGGAGGGTGAGGTGGGGCGGGGTATGTGGTCTTTGTGTGGCGGTGAGCATTATTATTATTATTATTATTATTAATGGCTAGTGGGCGCTTCAAGAACAAGACGTCACTAAGGAAGCGACCCAAAAAAATGACAAAATGACAAAGAGCAACCGAATTCTGACTCACTGCACATATTTGGAGTTTGAAATTACGACTTTTTATACCGAAAATATGCCAATTACTGAAAACAGCGATGGGTCACATTTTGCCCAAACCCCCCTGCAGTTTTCAAAATATCCCAAATCTGACTCCTGAGCCATATTTTGGAACCAAATTCTGGCTCTCTGCACTTATTTGGAGTTTGAAATTACGACTTTTTATACCGAAAATATGCTAATTACTGAAAACGGCGATAGGTCACATTTTGCCCAAACCCCCCTACAGTTTTCAAAATATCCCAAATATCCCAAATCCGACTACTGAGCCATATTTTGGAGCCAAATTCTGGCTCTCTGCACATATTTGCAGTTTGAAATTCCGACTTTTTATACCGAAAATATGCCAATTACTGAAAACGGCGATGGGTCATATTTTGCCCAAACCCCCCTGCAGTTTTCAAAATATCCCAAATCCGACTCCTGAGCCATATTTTGGAGCCAAATTCTGGCTCTCTGCACATATTTGCAGTTTGAAATTCCGACTTTTTATACCGAAAATATGCCAATTACTGAAAACGGCGATGGGTCATATTTTGCCCAAACCCTCCTGCGTTATTTTTGAACCGAATTCACACTTGGAGACTAGGTGCTTGCTAGCATCGCCAAACTTTGCACGGTGAATGATCTCGGGTATGAGACGATCATAGTCTAGCCAGGGTAGGTTATATTGATCCTATTAAGAAGAGGTAGGGCCTAGCAGTAACTTCCCCTTCCCTACTCATGAAATTATTGAAAAAAAGGTTGTCGATTCCCTAGATTTCTTAACTTGAAAACGAATTGAGATTTAGACTAGCTGGCCCACACTAGCCGGATACTCCCTTCACACTAGCTGGCCACACTAACCGGTTACTCCCTTCACACTAGCCGGATACACCCTTCACACTAGCTGGCCCACACTAGCCGGTTACTCCCTTCACACTAGCCGGATACACTCTTCACACTAGCTGGCTCACACTTCCTAGTTTTCCACCACCATCTGGGATCATTTATACGCAAATATCCCCCCCCCCCTCCCAGGGTCACTCCTCTCCGCTCCACCAATCAGAGGCCAGACAATCTACTCAACCACTCATTATCATAATTCTGCCATTTGTTCCCTTATCGTGCTGGTAATCTAGGTGACTCCACGGGTCTTAATAATTCCTCTTCCCTTATGCACAAACTCATAGTTATTTTCTATATATATATTTCTCTACATTAAAAGATAATAATGAGAATTTTGTATGTGGGTTTTTTCTAAAGATTTTTATATTTGTTTTTGAGGTTAAAGTTTCGTGCGGAAAATGTTGGAACGTGTGTGTGTGGTTTGAGGAAATATGTGTTAATAATTTTTAGAAGTATATGTGATACTCGTACGTCTGGGGACAGGTGGACAGCAGCTATAGATAAGGGGGGGGGGTGGAAAATTCCACTCATCATGTTAATATTTTGTAAGGAATTGGAACTGGTGGAACTAGTTCAGGGAACAGTGGAAGCTAAGAAGGTGGAGGATGTCTGTCTGTCCAATGATGTTATCACGGGAAGAGTTACAGATAAGAGCATCAACATTTGAGACCAGGTTAGTCAGCAGATTAAGGGCAGTTCCACCAGCATGAAACAACATTTGGAACAATCAACTGATTACGTATTAGGTATATCAAGGATAATGAAAGATAAGTTCTTCTCTTGCAAGGCTTTGCAATCACAAAGAAGGCGTAAGTTATATCCCGATTCTTGGATGAGTTTTTTGAGAAGCATCAGATGAAGTGAGGAAAATGCAGGGGTCTCTCCCTGAAGGCTAAATGATCCTTCTGTATCTTTACTATCCGGCAGACATCTTCAATCGCCTGAATGACCTCAACTTGTCTACGCAACGTTCAATTGCTAATAGCCGTTGTGTAGATAGAGTAGAAGCCATCAAGAAGATCTCCCTCTGGACCGAACAAACTATAAGCAGTTGGTTTGCTCAAAACGACCAGTAGTTTTCAAAATACGATGCCTGTCGGAAAAACGACTCTTGACCGTTATTTTTGAGCGGAATTCCGGTTCGTTACACATATTTGAAATTTGAAATTACGACTTTTTATACCGAAAAAAATCCAATCAGTGAAAACGGCGATGGGTCAGATTGATCACAATCACAAAATACAGTCAGTACTCGACACCATTCACTGCCTCACCATCACAACATAGCTCACAGTCTTAAGATTAGCCTCAGAAAACTAAACTCGCGTATAGTGAGAACTTTTCCATCACATTCAGCCAAAAATATCCACCCCACAGGACGCTGGGAGTTACTCTCAAGATTTTGTCTTGGTTCGCTTGTTTAGCTTCAGTTTTGTCGAGTAGGAGCGCAAATACTCCCAAGTTGGAGTCCCACTCGAGGCGAGAAGTTCTGATGCTGTTGGTTCAGAGATGTTGTCGCTTCCTGATGGGCTGGAAGATGACGGCTGTTGACTGACGGTAAAATGACAGTTGCTTGATGTGCAGGAACCGGGCCTTCACGTGGGGAACCTGTCGAAACCTGCAAAGTCTGAAACCTGCAAAGTCTGAAACCTGCAAAGTCTGAAACCTGCAAAGTCTGAAACCTGTAAAGTCTGAAACCTGTAAAGTCTGAAACCTGGAAAGTCTGAAACCTGTAAAGTCTGAAACCTGCAAAGTCTGAAACCTGTAAAGTCTGACACCCACAAAGCCTAACAGCCCACAAAGCCTAACAGCCCACAAAGCCTAACACCCACAAAGCCTAACACCCACAAAGCCTGACAACCCACAAAGCCTGACCACCAACAAAGCCTATAAAAAGCCTGACACCAATCATATTTCCTTACAGATGAAGCCTAATTTTTCAATTTAAAATTTTGTCTCGAATTTTTGAGCTCGTAAAAGCGGCGGGGCGGGGGAGAGGGGGAGAAAGGGAAGGGGGGTGGGGGAGTTTAAGTGCATCGTTCATCTCTCCCACCCATTACTCTTCCCTGCTCTTCCCCTTAACGTTCTTTTCCTTTTATCCAGTCTCTCCTCCCCCATTATTTCTGGTTCCCGCTTCCCATATTTTCTCCTCTAGTCGGCTGTGTTCCTTAAGTCCTTCTTCCACTTAACACATTTTTAGAATTTTTTTAGGCTTTTTTTATGGATAATTTAAGTTCTGACGCGTTAATTAACATTCTCATTAGTGATAATTAATTTTCTCGGTTGAGTCTAAGATGGTATTCAATCTTAAGGGGGGGGGGATCAAATGGGTAGTTTCATAGTTAATGGGTCAGTGGGAGTTGTCTGGAACAAGCAAAACATTGACAGTAATCATTGCAACGACAAATGTATTGGGCCGGTGGAACCATCGACAAGCCGCCGGCTTCCTGTCCTCGTAGAGGCTCCCACTAGTGTCAGTGGCCCCTCAGGTAAATTCAGGTAAAATACAGTACTTACAAACACACGTCACAAGGCTGCATTATTATTTAATAAACATTATTTCTAGTAGATGCTGTAAGTAGATAAGTCATTTGACTAGTAGATGCTGTTAGTAGATAAGTCATTTGACTAGTAGATGCTTTTAGTAGATAAGTCATTTGACTAGTAGATGCTGTTAGTAGATCAGTCATTTGACTAGTAGATGCTTTTAGTAGATAAGTCATTTGACTAGTAGATGCTTTTAGTAGATAAGTCATTTGACTAGTAGATGCTTTTAGTAGATAAGTCATTTGACTAGTAGATGCTGTTAGTAGATCAGTCATTTGACTAGTAGATGCTGTTAGTAGATCAGTCATTTGACTAGTAGATGCTGTTAGTAGATAAGTCATTTGACTAGTAGATGCTGTTAGTAGATCAGTCATTTGACTAGTAGATGCTGTTAGTATATAAGTCATTTGACTAGTAGATGCTGTTAGTAGATAAGTCATTTGAATAGTAGATACTGTTAGTACAAAACGTTGATTGGTTGAGTAGATACGTTGATTGGTAGGAGACACGTCTGGCAGCAGTGTTGCGAGTCCCAACCCCACTGCCAAAGAGTGCTGCCGTGCCCGTGATGAAAGCTTCGTACTTCAAAACAATAACTAAAAATTTTCTTTTCTTCATAAAACAATAATCAGGAAATACATCGTTTGCTTCATCTAAATCCCCTAATCAAGCGCAACAGTTAAAAGTCTTTACACATTATTAAATATATATATTTTTAGTCTGTCTTACAGTATAAAATTACATATTAAAAATGCTAGGCTTTAAAAGCTTAGAGACGGAACTTCATTTCAGCGCCTAATGTTAAACCCACATATTCTCTCTACATATTAAAGTTAGAAATGGCGTCCGCGCAAATTATAATACAATTTTTAGTGATGTTTAAAGTGTTATGATATGAATATAAACGTTGTGTTTAGTCTAAATGTGTTTAGTGTTGACTGAGTATGTTTAATATCGCCATAGCCCACCTTACAAGCTGTTATATTCAAATATGCCGGATGGTTATGTATTCATACATACATATATGCATATGTTCACATATTTATAGATACAAACACGTATGTAAATATATATATATATATATATATATATATATATATATATATATATTTATTTCTATATAAATCCACCTGTGGATTAGATGTTCCTGTGTACCATATATGTAACTCTTTTCTTGTAATAAAGTTTAATCTATATATATATATATTATTTAAACATGTTAACATAAATTGCATAATGTACTTTTAATATAATTTTTAACATAATTCTTTAGCTGTCTCTCTAATGCTTTGTACTCGCCTAGCTGTGGTCTACTTTGCTCTCTCTCTTTCTCTCTCTCTCTCTCTCTCTCTCTCTCTCTCTCTCTCTCTCTCTCTCTCTCTCTCTCTCTCTCTCTCTCTCTCTCTCTCTCTCTCTCTCTCTCTCTCTCTCTGTCTCTCTCTCTCTCTCTCTCTCTCTCTCTCTCTCTCTCTCTCTCTCTCTCTCTCTCTCTCTCTCTCTCTCTCTCTCTCCCTCTTTTTATCCTTGTGTCTCTGTCTCTCTTTTCCCTTTCTATTCCATGGTTTCTGGAGATGGGAAACATATATACAACGTCCTGACCAGGAGAGATAGAGAAGGTAATTTCCTCCCGTAGCAACATCAAAGGTAATAGTCACCAGAGGGAGCAGAGACAAAAGAAAATACCTCCATTGTGATGCCCAGACCTAAAAAATAAAGGAAGAATTTTCCTGTTCTGTGCAATACCAAAGGGAATGTGGAATTTAAGGGGGGGAGTAGAAATGGGTGTGTGCAAGGAGAGAAAATTCTCATGTTTTGGTAAAGGAGAATGATGGAATGTCGGTGTCACTTTTGATATCCTTATCAAAAGGATCTGGGTTTGGTTTCGTGTTGTGCTGAAGCCTATCAATCTTCGGTTTCGTGTTGTGCTGAAGCCTATCAATCTTCGGTTTCGTGTTGTGCTGAAGCCTATCAATCTTCGGTTTCGTGTTGTGCTGAAGCCTATCAATCTTCGGTTTCGTGTTGTGCTAAAGCCTATCAACCTCTGGTTTCGCTACGGGCTCACCATAGTCCGTGCTACTTGAAACTTTTTGTTTCCAGCAGCTGGATCTTAAACAACAACAACGAATCATTCTATTGACGACCTTCCCACGAGCGAGCATTCCTCTGGCGACTATTCTCACGAACGAGTGTTTTGAATAGTGTATTATACACGATGCAAGAAATGGTGTGTATGTTTATACCGCGTGTTGTGTAATGTATGTGCTATATTGTGTCTGGTATATGGTCTCCAGTGTATGGTGTGATGTGCAGTATATACAGTTTTGGTGTATTGTACTTCGTGTACAGGGAGTGGTGTATACATGTGATTGATATTCGGTTTATGATGCATGACATATGTGCAGTGTATTGTATACGGTGTATATGTTGTATGATGCATTGCGTATGATATATGGTGCATGATGTGTGGTGTATGATTCATAGAAGGACAAGAGAGAGAGAGAGAGAGAGAGAGAGAGAGAGAGAGAGAGAGAGAGAGAGAGAGAGAGAGAGAGAGAGAGAGAGAGAGAGAGAGAGAGAGAGAGAGAGTGAGAGGAAACCAAATACATAGACTAAGGAAGCCAGAAAGAGAGGTAGCAACCAGATAGGAGAGAGACGCCAGACAGAAGGAGAGAGCAGCCAAACAGAAGAAGAGAGCAGTCACACAGAAGGAGGGACCCAGAAAGGAAGATACACAGAGCCACAGCAAAAGAGAGAACCATCCCAAACACAACTTCTCTACCAGAATATTTACAGGACCTTCCACTTCCCCCCCCCCACACACGGAACCCGAACGCAGCTAAAGTGTCGACGCGGCAGAAAATTATTAAATTATTTTTGCATCGCGACGCAGAAAACCCCAAAAAGGAAATAGATTTTTTGAGCGGGAGACGAAATTATTATCTTTCCGTCTGAGCGTCTCTCCAGGCGACCAGGAGAGAGAGAGAGCCATGGCTGGTGACCTTACCAGTAACGTACCTTTGGAGAGCTTCAGGCTCCGTGGGGACACGTAAGTGATACGCTGAGAAGAAAGACTCAGAAACACAAAATTGTGGCCAGCGGCTCCTGCTGTAGTTTCAGGAATTTCAGAACGAGAGAAAAGGAATTGTTGAAATGCCTGAATCTTGTTGGCGAAATATTGGTATGGATTTTGAAGGTAAATATATATATATATATATATATATATATATATATATATATATATATATATATATATATACAGAGAGAGAGAGAGAGAGAGAGAGAGAGAGAGAGAGAGAGAGAGAGAGAGAGAGAGAGAGAGAGAGAGAGAGAGAGAGAGAGAGAGAGAGAGAGAGAGCAGCTGTTTAACTTTCAGGTATCTATTTGCTGCTAGGTGAACAGGACATCAGGTTGAAAGAAACTGCCCATTTGTTTCCGCCTCCGCCGGGAATCGAACCCGGACCCTTAGGACTACGAACCCCGAACGCTGTCCACTCAGCCGTCAGGCCCCAAATTCCTGTCTGATACGTGTCTGTTATGACTAGGTATGAAGCTTACACTCGTCCTGTTTCCTACTTGATAGTTGCTTACTATTAACTTTGAGTTTATTCGTAATGGATAACAAAAAATAAAGCTCATCAAATATTAAGTTTCTAGACAGGTTTCAAATGAGCTGATGTAGGATAACAACTCTTGCTTGCACTTTCATTGGGAACTTTAGCACATTCCCTAATAAGACTTAGTTAAAAAATAAATAAATAAATAAAAGAGAAAAAGAGAGAGAATTATATATATGACAATGATTGATTTTCTCATAAATATTTCTGACTTGCAGGTGCGCACAGGATATAAAAACAATTTCTCTATGGAGAAATTGTTTTTCTCCATAGAGAAATTGAAATTATTAAATAAAGCTAGGAAAACTTTCCTAGCTTTATTTAACTCTACTGTATATCTAAAAATAAATTGACAAATTTATTTTTTAGATGTGTCACCTGTCTACAACTGTCTAACTAGCTGGCGACGAAAGAACCTGATTAGATATCGAAATTCTAGACCAATCGTCTCTCAAGATGACGCTTGAAGTTCGCTGAATTTTTTTTGAATGATTTGGGAGAGATCATTTGCATGGGGAAGAAGGGGGGGGGGGGGGGAGAAGGGAGGAGTAGCCATGTTATTGATAAAGCCAGTCGACCATTTTATTAATTCTGCTAGAATTTACCTACTTAAAACTATCTGTTAGATTAAGGACCTGCCCGAAACGCTGCGCGTACTAGTGGCTTTACAAGATTGTAAATACTTTGCTCTGTATTCTCACAAACCCAATGTACCTTCTTGTATATAAATAAATAAATAAATAAATAAATAAATAAATAAATAAATAAATAAATCTACTAATATCTTCTGATCATGCGCCAAATTTGAATTTTCGGGGGATGACATGGCGCCACCAATTGAATCCTAGCGCGGGAATTCTAACCATTCACGAGAGAGATGAACAAATTTAAACTTTTTGAAGCGGTATATAAGGCGAGGTCTCTCGCCTCAACTACGGGCTCACCATAGCCTGTGCTACTTGGAACTGTTAGTTCCGAGTAGCTGAATCTAAAACAACAACAACAACTCTCACATTAACTCCAAACATCTACCACTTAGGACCTACTTAGGGGTGGCTTAATCTTCATCAATCACTTCAGTTCTGGACGAGAGTATATTTGATAAACTAAGCTATTTGCTGCCCCTAATTACCCTTCCGCCAAACTAAATCAGCATTATCTATGGTCTAGATCGTTGGTAAAACTGTATCACTGCTAGTGGTAGGTTTTTAGCTTCTACTTGAGTTAAGTTCAATCTAGTTAACTACCAACTACGGGCAGTTAATGCGAACAGTAATTAATGACGAGGAACGGTTCCGTAATTACCAGAAGTTGTCAGTAGTGGGGGAAAAGGTTACAAAGTAGCCGGGCCACCACTCTGCCTACTTTGGCAAATGAGGTTAATTTAGGTGAAAGTTGAACTAGTTATTGTTCAAAGTGGTCGTGGATCTAGAGTTCTAGTCCAGGCGTGTAAATGTTCTTGGTCAGGTGTGTAAATGTTCTTGGAAAGGTGTGTAAATGTTCTTGGTCAGGTGTGTAAATGTTCTTGGTCAGGTGTGTAAATGTTCTTGGACAGGTGTGTAAATGTTCTTGGTCAGGTGTGTAAATGTTCTTGGACAGGTGTGTAAATGTTCTTGGTCAGGTGTGTGAATGCTCTAGACCAGGTGAGTAAATGTTCTAGACCAGGTGTGTATCAAACTCATTTCCTATCGCTGGCCAAATTGCATATGATTCTACAAGATGTGAATTATGAAAAAAACCGCCCTCCTCCTCCTCTGGGGCCAAGCTCTCGTAAATACAATAATACTACAAATAAACCACAATGGCGTGGGCTATAAATGAGAAAATCCCTGCAGCAGTGCAGGGATTCGAACCAGCGTCCTGTTGAGCACCAGACGCGCGCCTTAACCTGGTTGTGGCACCAGCTGAGGCCTCCAGTCTGAGTAGATTCACGTTGATTAGATTTTGTTCTGTCGTGGCCTAGTGGGTTAAGAGTTTTATCTGATAATCGCCAGGACGCTGGTTCAAATCCTCGCATTGCTGCTCCAACTGATTTTGCTATGAAATAATAATAACTTATCATGCTTCCTGATACTAGGCGTCGCCCTGAATCAGAGTCTTGAGTTTCGGTAACTTTGAGTCTCGATCGAACCGTTCATTGCAGAAAAATGAGCTGTTTACAGACAAGGGCGTGAGTTTATATAAACAACACTCCATTCTGGGGTAATGGGGTGCCAGGCATTGATACAATGTGCCAACATTTAGGCTTGAAAGCGGAGGAATCCTTCCCTGGGGGTGTTGTAAGTCAGTATATCTTTCGTCAGACTCATTCCTTAGCCTAGCAATCTTTCTGCGTTAATTTTCCGTGTTTATTTCAGCATAAAATTTAGGTATGTCTTGGTTTCCAGGTTGGAGAGTAGGATAGAAGTCTCTGTAAATTACTCCTTGAATAAACTGTAGTTTCATCTCAAAGCCGTAAAACTGTGCCACCAAATTTGTTTTTTCTTTGCCGGTAAGTTATTTTTCTTTTAATATAGTTACCGCATTAGCTTTTCTAATCATCATTTGTGGAAAAAGAGCTCTTATTCAAGAGGAATTTGTAATACAAATTTTACTAAGATATCATCAGCAGTTATTTCTAGTGTTCATGAGGTCTGCTGTTGCCTGCATACCTTCATCAACACATAGAAATTATAGGTTGTGTTGCTGTATAAGTTATATTTGTACTTCCATAAATTGTAATGTAAAATATTATACTTTGAGTTGACTGTTAATATTCTCTGCTCCTTTTAGAAACTGTATTTCTTGTGAGGTGTGTGTGTGTGTGTGTGTGTGTGTGTGTGTGTGTGTGTGTGTGTGTGTGTGTGTAAGTCTCACACGCAAGCCTAGCGCGCAAGCCTCGCACACACACACACACACACGCACACACACACACACACACGCACATACACACACACACGCACACACACACACACAAGCTCGACGTTTCTCCGGGCGAGCAAATTCTGAAGACATCAAGGTGTATTTTTATATAAAGTGGCCTTCCGAGAAATGCTTCAAAGACACATCACATGAGCAGTCAAGTAGCTTGCCTGAACTGTAGCCTCACTGACTTGATGGAAACTTTCACTTCCTGTCTCCTGTTTTCTCAACTTCTACAACTCTTAACTTTATCCTCATGCTGTTTGTCACTTTATATGTATGTATGTATGTATGTATGTATGTATGTATGTATGTATGTATGTATGTATGTATGTATGTATGTATGTAGTTTCTTTCTTTTCCCGCCAGTTTCTTTATTTTCGCGCCAAATGCTTTATTTTTCGCGCCAAATTGTACACTGAGAGACGAATATATAAATAAAAATATATCAGAATCAAAATAATTAACAATACCAATTACAATACACGACACATGAAATAAAATAAATTCAACCGAAAGTTATAATAATTTTAATGCAAAGTTTTAACATTTTGATTCAAAGTTTTAACATTCAGTACAATTTTAATACATATTGAACCTATTAACTAAATATTTACACAGGAATATATATATAACATGACGTCATGAACTCTATATAATATATAGAGTCCATGAACTCTATATAATATATAGAGTCCATGAACTCTATATAATATATAGAGTCCATGACGAAGCCTACGCCAGGGCCGCGTGACTTCAAGAGGACAGAGGTTCGTACACGAACGCCCAGATCTCCAGTACGTGCAATAGTGGGTACGTCAGGGCACGTGGGCATACATGTTGTACCTGGGATCTACCCGGTGGTTGTTTCAGGTGTTGTGGGGGTGGTTTCAGTTGTTGTGGTGGTTATGGGTGGTTCTGGAGTGGGTGGTTCTGGAGTTGGTGGTTCTGAAGTTGTTGTAGTGGATGGTAGAGTGGGTGGTTCTGGAATAGGTGGTTCTGCAGTGGGTGGTTCTGGAGTTGGTGGTTCTGAAGTTGTTGTAGTGGAAGGTAGAGTGGGTGGTTCTGGAATAGGTGGTTCTGCAGTGGGTGGTTCTGGAATAGGTGGTGCTGCAGTGGGTGGCTCTGCAGTGGGTGGTGCTGCAGTGGGTGGTTCTGGAGTGGGTGGTTCTGAAGTTGTTGTAGTGGATGGTAGAGTGGGTGGTTCTGGAATAGGTGGTGCTGCAGTGGGTGGTTCTGCAGTGGGTGGTTCTGCAGTGGGTGGTTCTGGAGTTGGTGGTTCTGAAGTTGTTGTAGTGGAAGGTAGAGTGGGTGGTTCTGGAATAGGTGGTTCTGCAGTGGGTGGTTCTGGAATAGGTGGTGCTGCAGTGGGTGGCTCTGCAGTGGGTGGTGCTGCAGTGGGTGGTTCTGGAGTGGGTGGTTCTGAAGTTGTTGTAGTGGATGGTAGAGTGGGTGGTTCTGGAATAGGTGGTGCTGCAGTGGGTGGTTCTGCAGTGGGTGGTTCTGCAGTGGGTGGTTCTGGAATAGGTGGTGCTGCAGTGGGTGGTTCTGCAGTGGGTGGTTCTGGAATAGGTGGTGCTGCAGTGGGTGGTTCTGCAGTGGGTGGTTCTGCAGTGGGTGGTTCTGGAGTGGGTGGTTCTGAAGTTGTTGTAGTGGATGGTAGAGTGGGTGGTTCTGCAGTGGGTGGTTCTGCAGTGGGTGGTTCTGGAGTGGGTGGTTCTGAAGTTGTTGTAGTGGATGGTAGAGTGGGTGGTTCTGGAATAGGTGGTGCTGCAGTGGGTGGTTCTGGAGTGGGTGGTTCTGAAGTTGTTGTAGTGGGTGGTAGAGTGGGTGGTTCTGGAATAGGTGGTGCTGCAGTGGGTGGTTCTGAAGTTGTTGTAGTGGGTGGTAGAGTGGGTGGTTCTGGAGTGGGTGGTTCTGAAGTTGTTGTAGTGGATGGTAGAGTGGGTGGTTCTGGAATAGGTGGTGCTGCAGTGGGTGGTTCTGCAGTGGGTGGTTCTGAAGTTGTTGTAGTGGGTGGTAGAGTGGGTGGTTCTGCAGTGGGTGGTTCTGCAGTGGGTGGTTCTGCAGTGGGTGGTTCTGCAGTGGGTGGTTCTGCAGTGGGTGGTTCTGAAGTTGTTGTAGTGGAAGGTAGAGTGGGTGGTTCTGGAATAGGTGGTGCTGCAGTGGGTGGTTCTGGAGTGGGTGGTTCTGAAGTTGTTGTAGTGGGTGGTAGAGTGGGTGGTTCTGGAATTGGTGGTGCTGCAGTGGGTGGTTCTGCAGTGGGTGGTTCTGCAGTGGGTGGTTCTGCAGTGGGTGGTGCTGCAGTGGGTGGTTCTGCAGTGGGTGGTTCTACAGTGGGTGGTTCTGCAGTGGGTGGTTCTGCAGTGGGTGGTTCTGCAGTGGGTGGTTCTACAGTGGGTGGTTCTGCAGTGGGTGGTTCTGCAGTGGGTGGTTCTGGAGTGGGTGGTTCTGGAGTGGGTGGTTCTGAAGTTGTTGTAGTGGGTGGTAGAGTGGGTGGTGCTGCAGTGGGTGGTTCTGCAGTGGGTGGTTCTGAAGTGGGTGGTTCTGCAGTGGGTGGTTCTGAAGTGGGTGGTTCTGCAGTGGGTGGTTCTGAAGTGGGTGGTGCTGCAGTGGGTGGTGCTGCAGTGGGTGGTTCTGCAGTGGGTGGTGCTGCAGTGGGTTGTTCTGAAGTGGGTGGTTCTGCAGTGGGTGGTTCTGCAGTGGGTGGTGCTGCAGTGGGTTGTTCTGAAGTGGGTGGTTCTGCAGTGGGTGGTGCTGCAGTGGGTGGTGCTGCAGTGGGTGGTTCTGCAGTCGGTGGTTCTGTAGTGGGTGGTTCTGCAGTGGGTGGTTCTGCAGTGGGTGGTTCTGCAGTGGGTGGTTCTGCAGTGGGTGGTTCTGTAGTTATTGTAGTGGTTGTTGTAGCTAATGATGGAGACGGAGTCACTTCTGTTGTCGTAGATAGTACTGTAACCGAGGCTACAGTAGATGTACCCGTAGACACAGTTGTAGATGAAGCAGGGGTAGATGTCCCCGTAGCCACAGTTGTAGATGAAGCAGGGGTAGATGTCCCTGTAGCCACAGTTGTAGATGAAGCAGGGGTAGATGTCCCTGTAGCCACAGTTGTAGATGAAGCAGGGGTAGATGTACCTGTAGCCACAGTTGTAGACGAGGCAGGGGTAGATGTCCCTGTAGCCACAGTTGTAGATGAAGCAGGGGTAGATGTACCTGTAGCCACAGTTGTAGATGAAGCAGAGGTAGATGTCCCTGTAGCCACAGTTGTAGATGAAGCAGGGGTAGATGTCCCTGTAGCCACAGTTGTAGATGAAGCAGAGGTAGATGTCCTTGTAGCCACAGTTGTAGATGAAGCAGGGGTAGATGTACCTGTAGCCACAGTTGTAGATGAAGCAGGGGTAGATGTACCTGTAGCCACAGTTGTAGATGAAGCAGGGGTAGATGTCCCAGTAGACACAGTTGTAGATGAAGCAGGGGTAGATGTACCTGTAGCCACAGTTGTAGATGAAGCAGGGGTAGATGTACCTGTAGCCACAGTTGTAGATGAAGCAGGGGTAGATGTCCCTGTAGCCACAGTTGTAGATGAAGCAGGGGTAGATGTACCTGTAGCCACAGTTGTAGATGAAGCAGGGGTAGATGTACCCGTAGATAAAGTTGTACACCAGGTAGATGTAGATTTACCTCTCGGTTGAGCTACAGGAAAAAAAATATAGTAACAAAATAATTGAAGAATATCGCATTATATTTCAGACAATATCTTAAAAAGTCACGCAAGTTCGATCCCATCTAACTGCCTCCATATTACCTCTTAGATCAAGTCCTTCGTCCTTTAGACCCATGGGAGGGTCTAAACCTTCCCATCTTGGGTAGTTTCCCCTTATTACCTGAAGCCCCATCATTATGTATACTTGTATAGGAAGTTATGTATACTCATAAGGCATGTATACATGTTGAGAGAGGGAGTGACTTACGTGGTTTGCAACATTTACATGTGCTTCCCTTGCACGAGCAACCATGGACATAGCCGTTGTGGCAATGGTTGGGGGAAGGGAGACAGCGCCCCCCTGCTCGCTGGCAACATGGCGACTGGCGACACTTGCTCCTGTAGCAGCAATGGCAACTCTTGCCTTGGCACCCCTGACGGAGCACTTGTTCTCCCTTAGAGCACTTGAGTTGGCACTTGCCCGCACGCTCCTGGCACTCCTCCGTCTGTCTGCACTCTGTTGCGTGCACACAGAGTGCACGCAAATAAATGCAGTAATGTATCTTTAGATGCACACTTATATATCTATACTCACTACTTTATATATATATATATATATATATATATATATATATATATATATATATATATATATATATATATATATATATATATATATATATATATAGATGTAGACTAATACAGTAATGTATCTATAGATGTAGACTTATACAGTAATGTATCTATAGATGTAGACTTATACAGTAATGTATTTATAGATGTAGACTTATACAGTAATGTATCTATAGATGTAGACTTATACAGTAATGTATCTATAGATGTAGACTTATACAGTAATGTATATTTAGATGTAGACTTATACAGTAATGTATATTTAGATGTAGACTTATACAGTAATGTATTTATAGATGTAGACTTATACAGTAATGTATATTTAGATGTAGACTTATACAGTAATGTATTTATAGATGTAGACTTATACAGTAATGTATTTATAGATGTAGACTTATACAGTAATGTATTTATAGATGTAGACTTATACAGTAATATAACAATTAGATAACAAAGATAATAAAGAAGTTCTGAAGATTACTTACAGGTTCACTACAGCCCCGAGCTACAAGGACATTACAGACTGAGTAAATACATCTAATACAACAACAACAACAACAAGATGTGAAGATGGATGATCACTTACTGATACAACAGACACATGTTCCCTTGTTACAGCCGCGAGGTGTAGACACCCCAGTCTTACACTCCTTCTTCTTGGTACACCTTCCTCCCTCTCTCTTACACCTCTTGGTGCTCTTGCAAGCTCTTGGTGTGATCTTCTTGCAACATTTGCAACCCTTCCCTTCACAGTCAAGGCCTATTTCTTGCTCCTTCTTCTCCTCACATTGTGTCTTACACTTCCCGCCACACTCCCGACACTCTTCGCCTTCTCTACACCCTGCTGGAGGAGGTGTAGTGAGTCTCTTACACCCTGAGGCTCTTGACGGACACCTGTCAACTGTAGGCCAGGGGCTTGACACCTCTGGGCCCTCTGTTGTCAAGTTAAACACATCTCAATGGTCATTATTTGTATATTAAAGTATTATCTAATGTATAACACCCTCCCTCTACACCCTGAGGCTCTTGACGGACACCTGTCAACTGTAGGCCAGGGACTTGACACCTCTGGGCCCTCTGTTGTCAAGTTAAACACATCTCAATGGTCATTATTTGTATATTAATGTATTATCTAATGTATAACACCCTCCCTCCCCCTCCCCCCCCCCCTCTCACATGAGCGAAGGTGGCGACGTTTCGGTCCATCTTGGACCATTGTCAAGTGGTATTCAAGACGGAGCGAAACGTCTTGCCTCATGTGTTTCGGCCCCGCTATTGTGACTTATTCTTAGTATTTGATATAAGACATTTCCTTGAGTTTATAGTGAAGTAATAATACTAAAGTGTGTGTGAGCATTATGGTGAACAAACCGGAGGGGACTTACTGTGCGGACAGCAGATGCAGGACTTGTCTGCACACGTCTTGTGTGTGAGTACTTTAGGCTTAAGGTGACAGTGGTCTGCTGTGACCACACACAGACCCCGCAGACCCAGACACCAGACCCCCAGGTGTCTGCACAACCTCTCATTCTCTGTCTTATTCCCTCTGTTGTCTTCTCTGCTTCCCGCTTTCTTCAGACTTTCTTGACTGTGGGGCCACTCTTTCCGTTTTCTTTGGTTTCTGTGCTTCCGTTTTCTTTGGTTTCTGTCCTTCCATTTTCTTTGGTTTCCGTACTTCTGTTTTCTTTGGTTTCTGTGCTTCCGTTTTATTTGGTTTCTGTGCTTCCGTTTTCTTTCTTTTCCCAGTTTCGGTTTTCTTTGGTTTCTGTGCTTCCGTTTTCTTTGGTTTCTGTGCTTCCGTTTTCCTTCTTTTCTCAGTTTCCGTTTTCTTTGGTTGCTGTGTTTCCGTTTTCCTTCTTTTCTCAGTTTCCGTTTTCTTTGGTTGCTGTGTTTCCGTTTTCCTTCTTTTCTCAGTTTCCGTTTTCTTTGGTTGCTGTGTTTCCGTTTTCCTTCTTTTCTCAGTTTCCGTTTTCTTTGGTTGCCGTGTTTCCGTTTTCCATCTTTTCTCAATTTCCGTTTTCTTTGGTTGCTGTGCTTCCGTTTTCCCTCTTTTCTGAGTTTCCGTTTTCTTTGGTTTCTGTGCTTCCGTTTTCCCTCTTTTCTCAGTTTCCGTTTTCTTTGGTTGCTGTGTTTCCGTTTTCCTTCTTTTCTCAGTTTCCGTTTTCTTTGGTTGCTGTGTTTCCGTTTTCCTTCTTTTCTCAGTTTCCGTTTTCTTTGGTCGCCGTGTTTCCGTTTTCTCTGGTTCTCATTTTGTCTTAAAATTTGACTTTTGTAATTATGTTTT
Source organism: Procambarus clarkii (assembly GCF_040958095.1). Lineage (NCBI taxonomy): Eukaryota > Metazoa > Arthropoda > Malacostraca > Decapoda > Cambaridae > Procambarus > Procambarus clarkii. Next base: position 13,633,756 of record NC_091239.1, on the reverse strand, counting down.
TGTCTTCGATTTGTTTTTATTTTCTTTCTTTTATTTTTTGTTTTATTTTGTATTTTTTTCTTGTTTATTTTTTCTATTTTTTTGTCCTTTTGAAGTTTTTTCATTTTTCCATTTTTATGTTTTTTTTTTGCCACAACTTTATTGTGTTTGTTAATTATTTGTTTCTTTTCGCTGTTGTTCTTGTGGTTGTTTTTGTTTCCTTGTTTTGCTTGTTTGTTGATTATTTTTATCTTTGTTCTTTTGTCTGTGTCTCGCTGTTTTTGTTTCTGGTTTGTTTGTTCTTTGTTGGTCTTAAGTCCTCCGTGTTCTCTGTTGGTCTTAAGTCCTCCATGTTCTCTGTTGGTCTTAAGTCCTCCGTGTTCTCTGTTGGTCTTAAGTCCTCCGTGTTCTCTGTTGGTCTTAAGTCCTCCGTGTTCTCTGTTGGTCTTAAGTCCTCCGTGTTCTCTGTTGGTCTTAAGTCCTCCATGTTCTCTGTTGGTCTTAAGTCCTCCGTGTTCTCTGTTGGTCTTAAGTCCTCCGTGTTCTCTGTTGGTCTTAAGTCCTCCGTGTTCTCTGTTGGTCTTAAGTCCTCCGTGTTCTTTGTTGGTCTTAAGTCCTCCGTGTTCTCTGTTGGTCTTAAGTCCTCCATGTTCTCTGTTGGTCTTAAGTCCTCCGTGTTCTCTGTTGGTCTTAAGTCCTCCGTGTTCTCTGTTGGTCTTAAGTCCTCCGTGTTCTTTGTTGGTCTTAAGTCCTCCGTGTTCTCTGTTGGTCTTAAGTCCTCCGTGTTCTCTGTTGGTCTTAAGTCCTCCGTGTTCTCTGTTGGTCTTAAGTCCTCCGTGTTCTTTGTTGGTCTTAAGTCCTCCGTGTTCTCTGTTGGTCTTAAGTCCTCCGTGTTCTTTGTTGGTCTTAAGTCCTCCGTGTTCTCTGTTGGTCTTAAGTCCTCCGTGTTCTCTGTTGGTCTTAAGTCCTCCGTGTTCTCTGTTGGTCTTAAGTCCTCCGTGTTCTCTGTTGGTCTTAAGTCCTCCGTGTTCTCTGTTGGTCTTAAGTCCTTCGTGTTCTCTGTTGGTCTTAAGTCCTCCGTGTTCTCTGTTGGTCTTAAGTCCTCCATGTTCTCTGTTGGTCTTAAGTCCTCCGTGTTCTTTGTTGGTCTTAAGTCCTCCGTGTTCTCTGTTGGTCTTAAGTCCTCCGTGTTCTCTGTTGGTCTTAAGTCCTCCGTGTTCTTTGTTGGTCTTAAGTCCTCCGTGTTCTCTGTTGGTCTTAAGTCTTCCGTGTTCTCTGTTGGTCTTAAGTCCTCCGTGTTCTTTGTTGGTCTTAAGTCCTCCGTGTTCTTTGTTGGTCTTAAGTCCTCCGTGTTCTCTGTTGGTCTTAAGTCCTCCGTGTTCTCTGTTGGTCTTAAGTCCTCCGTGTTCTTTGTTGGTCTTAAGTCCTCCGTGTCCTCTAGACATCTTAAGACCTCCGTATCCTCTAGAGATCGTAAGACCTCCGTATCCTCTAGAGATCGTAAGACCTCCGTGTCCTCTAGAGATCGTAAGACCTCTCATAACCTTCTGATCTTTACTCTGGTGAGTTCCGCCATCTTTGTTTCTCTCTCTCACTCCTCTAATTCTTCTTCGTCTCGGAGCTCTTCCTGTTTTCTTTAGAGTATTTTCTTGACTATTTGTTTCTCTTCTTGTTCCTCTGTTTTGTTTCTTCAGTTGGATCTGGATCCTTTCCTCTTTCATCAGCTGTTTTGTGTCGTATCTTGCGTGAGACTTCTTATCTCTTGTGTCGTGTTCCAATCTTCCGTGAGACTTCTTATCTCTTGTATCGTGTTCCAATCTTCCGTGAGACTTCTTATCTCTTGTGTCGTGTTCCAATCTTCCGTGAGACTTCTTATCTCTTGTGTCGTGTTCCAATCTTCCGTGAGACTTCTTATCTCTTGTGTCGTGTTCCAATCTTCCGTGAGACTTCTTATCTCTTGTTTGTCTTTTGTTTATCTGTTCCAAGTTGTTTTGGCGGGAAATGTTGTCTTCTTGCTTGAAGAGTTTTCTCCAGTAGTTAATTGTCTTTGTTAAAACAAGTGAAGCATTTTCTTGCTTTTTCTTATTGTGAAGTTGAGATGACTTGAAGGCTTCCACTTCTCTCTTTGCTTGCTTCTTGCTCGTCTCTGAAATGTGTAATTCCCTTGTTAAGTAATAGACGAATGTGCTTGGTCCAGTGAGAGTGTAGGGGAAGATTACCTTGTTCTCTGGACAAGGTAAGGGACTTACCCTATCCTCATCCTACAAGGAGTGTATAGCACTGTCTACCCTGACAGTTTGTTTACACTCTCTGCCTCCGAAGATGCTCAAGAGTGATTCAGCGTAACGCGTCTTGTAACAACGTGCCTAAGGCCTATTGTAATGTTTAAAATGATTTTTGGAAAGTTAATTTTTCAACATTTTGCCAACGTTTGGGCTCAGGGAGACTCATACGGCTATTGTCAATTGCTTCCTCACACTTATTGTATTGTTAATCCTTATTTTATTTTGGTGATATTAAGAAGCAGTAAATATTGTGAGGTCTTGGCTTATCAGCATAGTTGGTGCTGTTAAGATAACGCCTTGTGACAGGGCAACAGTCTTCCAACAACCAGATCATTGTAGGTGGTTACGATAACCACCTACAATGCAAATACAATTGCCGTTGGTGCAGACATCAACACACCACCGGTTACACACCTGTAACCTTCAGGTGTGTAACATTATCACGGTGAACTTACCTATGCAGCAGACTGTAGCGGCGTGGCACCCTGAGTTGACATGATACAGTTGTTGGCAGCCAGGAGTGCCATCCGGCAGACACCGACCTCCAGCAGACACGCAGCTGCCTTCAGCTGTCTTCCTGTCTGCCTCCGTCTGCCAGTAAACACTTCCCTTCTTCCTGTCTGGCTCCGTCTGCCAGTAAACACTTCCCTTCTTCCTGTCTGGCTCCGTCTGCCAGTAAACACTTCCCTTCTTCCTGTCTGGCTCCGTCTGCCAGTAAACACTTCCCTTAGTTACTGCTGCTCCTTACTTGGTGGTCTCTCATTACCACCACACACTATGCTATATTATAGTCCCATTATCCCCTTGCTAACATCTCCTGTGCCAGGTGAGTACGATGGGGCTCACCATAGCCTGTGCTACTTGCACCTTCGTGTTCCCAGTAGCTGAATCTAACACAACAACCCTTGCTAACACTTCCTATTGTAATATATAGTCATCTTAGCCTCTAATTCCTCATTAAATATTCTCTTCTTACTCCAAATATTCTCTTTTTACTTCAAATATTCTCTTTTTACTCCAAATATTCTCTTTTTACTCCAAATATTCTCTTTTTACTCCAAATATTCTCTTTTTACTCCAAATATTCTCTTCTTACTCCAAATATTCTCTTCTTACTCCAAATATTCTCTTCTTACTCCAAATATTCTCTTCTTACTCCAAATATTCTCTTCTTACTCCAAATATTCTTCTAAAATCAAGAATATTTGCTGTTTTTCTCCCCAGGATAATGTTCTATAACACTCCCATGCACCAAGAAAGGATGAACTGGGATCTGAACAAATCCACAAGGGCCGTGCCGAGGATTCGAACCTGCGTCCGAGAGCATCCCAGACGCTGCCTTAATCGACTGAGCTACGACATGGTCAAAGTCATAAGCAAATCGCCCTTGTCGGTTTGTTCATTTGTTCCATCACGCTACTGGGCTTTGTGTGTGTGGCTGGGGTCTCTGTCACTCTTCTCACACTTCTGGACATTCATCACGCTAAATTATCTTCACATTCACTCTATCATCTGAACTGAAGTTGCATCCTGATTATTTCATATCATCTGTCAAACTTCAATATATATATATATATATATATGGTCCTGGGGACCATTCAGGCTTGTTCTCATATATATATATATATATATATATATATATATATATATATATATATATATATATATATATATATATATATATATATATATACACTCAGTTATTTATACAAAAATCATAACTTTAATGTCAAATAATTATGTTGCAACATTTGAGTCACATTTGACAAGCTTGTCAAAGGCCTGTCAAAGGCCTGTCAGGGCCATGCTGGCCCCGTCGAGGCCACTAGAGAGATAGTCAGGTAAATTCTGGATTTACCTTTGTCCTGGACATGTTAAGGGCTAAAAAATACCTGCTGATTGGTCATTAAGCCTGGCGTGACGGTCTTAATAACCCTTCAGATGTTTCAAAAAGTGCCACTTCAGAGGGAAAGGGAATTATCAGGAGAAATCGCCAAGCCACACCGTCTTGGTATGGAACGAAGGAAAGAAATGGTGCCCAACCACTTGTGGACGGTCGGGGGATTGAATGCCGACCTGCATGAAGCGAGACCGTCGCTCTACCGTCCAGGCCAAGTGTCCGTACATGCAGACGAGAAGTCACAATAACGTGGCTGAAGTATGTTGACCAATCCCCACACTAGTAAAACAGAGGCTACAGTTAAGGATTTGCGCCCAGTAAATCCTCCCCGGCCAGGATACGAACCCAGGACACAGCCCTCGCGGAACGCCAGGCGAGTGTCTTACCACTACGCCACGGAGACTGCTAAAGACTGTTGGGAGCAGTTGCCTGCTCCCAACACCGTGAACAGCACCATCTTCACAGTCACGCACCTCGCTCAGAAGATAGCAGACCCAAACTACAAGAAATCCGTACGAATTCTGAACATCCTGTACGCCTTAAATGACCTCCCAACATTTACAGTTCAAGAAGAAATCCTCCACACTTTAGCTACTACTACGACCCTAGTTTCTGACACCAATGTCTCTCCACCTGCACCCGCAGATCACCTGTCTGCTGATACCCACTATCAGCAACCAGTATCAGCTACGCTGTCTCCTACAACTATCCCGCTAGACGCTGTAGTTCTATATCAAACCACAATCGAACTCTCCTTACAGCTCCTAAGGAACAGAAGACGCTCTCTCTCCGCTACATTAGACGATCCGGATAAACCTGTGATGCTTTACAGAGAAGATAAGCTTCCCCTGAAGATAAACGCTTCAATTCTCTGGCTTAAATCAGGACACAACATACGTCAGGCTGCGAGCAGCCGCGTCTAACAGCCTGGTTGATCAGTCCGGCAACCAGGAGGCCTGGTCGACGACCGGGCCGCGGGGACACTAAGCCCCGGAAGCACCTCAAGGTAACCTCAAGGTAGGAGTATGAGGAAGTTCTAAAGAAGGTCAAGAAACAGTGGTATATTCAAGTGACCTCAGTTCGTTATCATATGGACGTGACCTTACTCCACCCTAACCTTATTGACTCCCCAAATACAATGTTATTTAATACATATGTTTGTTATATATTTTTAATACATCGTATGTTGTCCGTTGGTGGATTTAAACGTCAAAATGTGTTGTGTTGTTCTAGAGAGGAATGATAATAAAAATATGTGTTCTGTCGACACATATTCCTTTACATATGTGGCAGGAAACATAGTGATCGGACCAGTTAAGTACATATAGCTGAGTACACACACACACACACACACTCACACATTTAGACAAACTGTCACGTCCACACACACACACACACACACACACACACACACACACACACACACACACACACACACACACACACAATTAGACAAACTGTCACGTCCACACACACACACACACACACACACACACACACACACACACACACACACACACACACACACACACACACACACACACACACACACACACACACACACACACACACACACACACACACACACACACACACACACACACACACACATACACACACACACACACACACACACACACACACACACACACACACACACACACACACACACACACACACACACACACACACACACACACAGTGTTGAACATAATACTCACTGTTGCCATAGTAACGGCCAGGAGAGTACATAGGTTGATGATCGCGAGCATCTTGATATCTTGTGCTCCTAACATGGTTTCTTAACCCCCTCGACCTCTCTAGTACACGTACAGCACCTGTACATGTACACACCAGCGACATGTGTACACAATAACACGTGTACAGCGCTTGTACACTTACACCAGCGGTCTATGTACACTGTAACAGATGTACAATAAAAGAATGACTTAGACAGATGTACATCAGTATCCATCAACTGTGTATATACAATAGAATCAAATGTACACAAGTCACAAATGTACAGAGGCAGTAAATGTACACTAATATATACTAAGTATACTGGTGACATATGTACACTAGTGCTCAAATGTGCACTTCTGACATATGTACATTGTAGGCAGGTGTATATGTACATTCCTGCTCAAATGTGCACTTCTGACATATGTACATTGTAGGCAGATGTATATGTACATTCCTGTAACTTTGTACAGCATACCACACAAAATTCTGGGCCAGAATCTACAGGGACGTTTGGGCAGGTGTTCTTACACCTGCTACTTCTGTTCACCCCAGAGGTATGTGAGTTAGTCAACTGTTGTGGGTGGCATCCTGAGGATCTCATTCATAGGCCTAATAGGGGAACTCGATAAGCCTAACAGTTCAAAATATCAAAGAGGAAAAACAGTTAAGAAAATGTTCAGGAATTATGCAGAGATCTTCAACAACCGGCTGGCTTCCTGTCCCTGTCAAGGCCATTAGAGGCGGTCTCCTTCAAGTAACTATTTACAATGAAGACAGATATCTACAATGAAGACATTGTAACTACCTTGACGACAGATATCTACAATGAAGACATTGTAACTACCTTGACGACAGATATCTACAATGAAGACATTGTAACTACCTTGACGACAGATATCTACAATGAAGACATTGTAACTACCTTGACGACAGATATCTACAATGAAAACATTGTAACTACCTTGACGACAGATATCTACAATGAAGACATTGTAACTACCTTGACGACAGATATCTACAATCAAGACATTGTAACTACCTTGACGACAGATATCTACAATGAACACATTTGTAACTACCACGCAGGCAGATATCTACAATGAAGACATTGTAATTACCTTGACGACAGATATCTACAATGAACACATTTGTAACTACCACGCAGGCAGATATCTACAATGAACACATTTGTAACTACCACGCAGGCAGATATCTACAATGAACACATTTGTAACTACCACGCAGGCAGATATCTACAATGAAGACTTTATAACTATTTGGCTTTACAAGATTGTCAATTACCATACAACGTATTGTCACAAAGCCAATGTACCTTCTCGTATACATATATAGATAAATTTCCACTAAAGGCTTTCTTGGTGCATCTGTAAACTGGTGTAGACACCACACAGCTTTACCAGATGTACACTACATGTTAAAGATTAGCTGCCTGGAACAAAGCTCCAAGCAGCACGGGCTATGGCGAGCCCGTAGATGTACACTACATGTTAAAGATTAGCTGCCTGGAACAAAGCTCCAAGCAGCACGGGCTATGGCGAGCCCGTAGATGTACACTACATGTTAAAGATTAGCTGCCTGGAACAAAGCTCCAAGCAGCACGGGCTATGGCGAGCCCGTAGATGTACACTACATGTTAAAGATTAGCTGCCTGGAACAAAGCTCCAAGCAGCACGGGCTATGGCGAGCCCGTAGATGTACACTACAGGATGCTGAACACGAACGCAAGGTATAGTACACTGGCTGCTGGCTCAGATATCACTGCTGGCGGGTGTACAACCTCACTATCCACACACCTGTAGGGAGGGAACTACCAGGAAGGGGGGGAAAGCGCCAAGCCATTACGACTATATAGCACTAGGATTGGGGTCAGGATATAAGGATTTGGGATGGGACGGTGGGAAAGGAATGGTGGTCTTGAGGTTATCTTGAGGTTATCTTGAGATGATTTCGGGGCTTTTTAGTGTCCCCGCGGCCCGGTCCTCGACCAGGCCTCCACCCCCAGGAAGCAGTCCGTGACAGCTGACTAACTCCCAGGTACCTATTTACTGCTAGGTAACAGGGGCATTCAGGGTGAAAGAAACTTTGCCCATTTGCTTCTGCCTCGTGCGGGAATCGAACCCGCGCCACAGAATTACGAATCCTGCGCGCTATCCACCAGGCTACCAGGCCCCCTACGAGGAGGTCTATTGTGGACATATTTATATATATGTAATATATATCTGAATGTGTAATGTTGGTTAGCAAGAACTTAGACACAAATGCTAAATAACATTACACATTAGACGAAATAATTCTTGGAAATGTTAGTCAGCTGTTTTTCCCTAAGTCGATATATGTACTATGGTTCTCATTCTTCCTATAATTACTACCAAAACAGGAGAACGGGCCTTATTAACTGTACCTAGGTGATATACCACGCAGAACTGGTAGAGCAGACAGCTTGGTGATAACAGGTAGAGCAGACAGCTTGGTGATAGCAGGTAGAGCAGACAGCTTGGTGATAACAGGTAGAGCAGACAGCTTGATGATAGCAGGTAGAGCAGACAGCTTGGTGATAGCAGGTAGAGCAGACAGCTTGGTGATAGCAGGTAGAGCAGACAGCTTGATGATAGCAGGTAGAGCAGACAGCTTGATGATAGCAGGTAGAGCAGACAGCTTGATGATAGCAGGTAGAGCAGACAGCTTGGTGATAGCAGGTAGAGCAGACAGCTTGGTGATAACAGGTAGACCAGACAGCTTGGTGATAACAGGTAGACCAGACAGCTTGGTGATAGCAGGTAGAGCAGACAGTTTGGTGATAGCAGGTAGAGCAGACAGCTTGATGATAGCAGGTAGAGCAGACAGCTTGATGATAGCAGATAGAGCAGACAGCTTGATGATAGCAGATAGAGCAGACAGCTTGGTGATAGCAGGTAGAGCAGACAGCTTGGTGATAGCAGGTAGAGCAGACAGCTTGGTGATAACAGGTAGACCAGACAGCTTGGTGATAACAGGTAGACCAGACAGCTTGGTGATAGCAGGTAGAGCAGACAGTTTGGTGATAGCAGGTAGAGCAGACAGCTTGATGATAGCAGGTAGAGCAGACAGCTTGATGATAGCAGGTAGAGCAGACAGCTTGATGATAGCAGGTAGACCAGACAGCTTGGTGATAGCAGGCAGAGCACGTGGATGTAAGATTATGCCATGCCATCCACCGAAGGAATGACGGATGAGGTAATAAGCTTACTGAACAAGAGATAGAGTAAGGCTGTCAGGTGTCTATGGTGTAGCTACTGATTAGAATAACAATATTCTATGATAACATTGGTTTGGGTCATTGGCCATAGTGTGTGTGTGTGTGTGTGTGTGTGTGTGTGAGTGTGTGTGTGTGTGTGTGTGTGTGTGTGTGTGTGTGTGTGTGTGTGTGTGTGTGTGTGTGTGTACTCACCTAATTGTGCTTGCGGGGGTTGAGCTTTGGCTCTTTGGTAGAGCCAAAGAGTGTGTGTGTGTGTGTGTGTGTGTGTGTGTGTGTGTGTGTGTGTGTGTGTGTGTGTGTGTGTGTGTGTGTGTGTGTGTGTGTGTGTGTGTGTGTAGATGATTAATCTGGTTACTCGTGTAAATGTGATTAGATGATTAACTATCTTTTAGATAATGTTTAGATAATCATTAAGGTTAATCATATTAACTTCATTGTATTACAGTTACATTGTATTAGTATGTGTAGCTTAAATATATATTTTTGTATACAATACACTCGTGTATTCATTCATATACAATGATCTTATGAGTGTTTAAACACATGATTCATCAGAACAAGTGGTTCATTATTAATCATTATCATACAGTAAAGTATGTATACAAGTATACAATGAGTATACTGTATCGATATTTAGTGTATGTGTATACTCTACCAGTATTCAGAGTGTGTGTATACTGTATTCACTGTACTGTCTTTGATAATGTAATAAGTTATTACGAAACGCGTTCAAGTGTCGCGTCAGACTAGAAATAAAAATGAATTTTGGAGAATTGACTTTTCAATTACCATCGACAGTGAACAGAAACATAAGAAATATTGAGAAAATTCGCGTTAGAATTATTAATCTTACTTTTTCGGTTATATTTAATAATGTATTCACTATGTATATCAAACCCGTATACAATGTGTAAAGTCCAGTTTCATACATGTAATTCCCATTTCTTGAAGTTCAAGTTCTTTTCCTTTGCTTTCTTGAATTAATATCTATGTTTTTTGATATGTTATCTTTTAAAACCCAGGACACAATGGTTATCTTGAGGTTATCTTGAGATGATTTCGGGGCTTTAGTGTCCCCGCGGCCCGGTCCTCGACCAGGCCTCCACCCCCAGGAAGCAGCCCGTGACAGCTGACTAACTCCCAGGTACCTATTTACTGCTAGGTAACAGGGGCATTCAGGGTGAAAGAAACTTTGCCCATTTGTTTCTGCCTCGTGCGGGAATCGAACCCGCGCCACAGAATTACGAGTCCTGCGCGCTATCCACCAGGCTACGAGGCCCCTGCGGATTGTATCCAGGCTACGATGACCCCTCTGTGGGTTAGGTAATTTTAAAGACACATTCCATCCCTTCATTAGAAGAAAGGTTTTCCTGTTTTCCAATCTAACATTTTTATGATTTAAGTTCCCCTTTATCAGTAATTTTGCGGCAATTATGTATGCCGTTGTATGTATTTCATGTATAGATGTTTGTTTGGTATTCATGTATGGTGTCTTATGCTGTATGGTGTGGGGTTGTATATCTTTGATTCCGTCTGTTATATCAGCGTCTCAGTGATGCAATTTGCGTATACAGGTGGATTACCATATGTAAGCTGCTAAGTAAACACTTTGGGTGTATTAAAAAGAGTGCACAACCACTTCCTCCTTTGTTGTCTTCCCCCTTGCGTATTATCTGCTCCATTGAGCATATTTCACCCCAGATCACATCAGTAATTTTAGTTTCCGCCACCACATTTTCTATCGACCATTTATTATCCCATTTTCTTTGTGACTTAATTGGCATTGGTATAAGAAATATTGAGGTTCGTCTTAGACGCACTAGAATGTAAATCTTCAGAGTACATGTGTTCTCTGAGGCTAAGGGTCCCCTTCTTCCAGGGGGAGAAGGTGTATGTATATATATATATATATATATATATATATATATATATATATATATATATATATGTCGTACCTAGTAGCCAGAACTCACTTCTCAGCCTATTATGCAAGGCCCGATTTGCCTAATAAGCCAAGTTTTCATGAATTAATTGTTTTTCGACTACCTAACCTACCTAACCTAACCTAACCTACCTTTTTGGGCTACCTAACCAAACCTAACCTATAAAGATAGGTTTGGTTAGGTTAGGTAGGGTTGGTTAGGTTCGGTCATATATCTACGTTAATTTTAACTCCAATAAAAAAAAATTGACCTCATACATAATGAAATGGGTAGCTTTATCATTTCATAAGAAAAAAATTAGAAAAAATATATTAATTCAGGAAAACTTGGCTTATTAGGCAAATCGGGCCTTGCATAGTAGGCCAAAAAGTGAGTTCTGGCTACTAGGTACGACATATATATATATATATATATATATATATATATATATGTCGTACCTAGTAGCCAGAACGCACTTCTCAGCCTACTATGCAAGGCCCGATTTGCCTAATAAGCCAAGTTTTCCTGAAATAATATATTTTCTCGAATTTTTTTCTTATGAAATGATAAAGCTACCCATTTCATTATGTATGAGGTAAAAAATTTTTTATTGGAGTTAAAATTAACGTAGATATATGACCGAACCTAACCAACCCTACCTAACCTAACCTAACCTATCTTTATAGGTTAGGTTAGGTTAGGTAGCCGGAAAAGTTAGGTTAGGTTAGGTTAGGTAGGTTAGGTAGTCGAAAAAACATTTATTCATGGAAACTTATATATATATATATATATATATATATATATATATATATATATATATATATATATATATATATATATATATATATATATTATATGTGTGTGTATATCACGAAAATATACACGTGATTAAAAATGTGACAGTGTCAGACCACGGAGGAAAATTGAAACAGGAATTTCCTTAAGTACTTTCGTATATTAATACATCTTCAGAACTCCTTCTGAAGATGTATTAATATACGAAAGTACTTAAGGAAATTCCTGTTTCAATTTTCCTCCGTGGTCTAACACTGTCATATATATTATATATATATATATATATATATATATATATATATATATATATATATATATATATATATATATATATATATATATATATATATATATATATATATATATACCTGAGTGATAGGTATTTTGTCTTGGTTTCTTTTTCTGGAAGACTTGCAGATGTTTGCCAAGAGTGAAGGTCCAGCCTGAATAAACTGTGTAGCACTTGACGACACGTCTGGCGGGTGAATTATTCCTGACAAGTATCTATGACACTGCTACACATGTATCTATGACACTGCTACACATGTGTCGGGGCCGCTCCCAGCAGGAGGTTTGATCCCAACTCACCTAGTTGGATTCACCTTACAGGGGTTGAGCTCTGCTCTTTCGGCCCGCCTCTCAACTGTTAATCAATTGTTTCTACTACTACTACTACTATTTTTTTCTCACCACACACACACACATACACATACCAGGAAGCAGCCCGTGACAGCTCACTAACTCCCTGGTACCTATTTACTGCTAGGTAACAGGGGCATTCAGGGTGAAAGAAATTTTGCCCATTTGTTTCTCGCCGGTGCTAGGGATCGAACCCAGGACCACAGGATCACATGTCCAGCGTGCTGTCCGCTCAGCCGGCCGGCCCCGTGTGTGTGTGTGTGTGTGTGTGTGTGTGTGTGTGTGTGTGTGTGTGTGTGTGTGTGTGTGTGTGTGTGTGTGTGTGTGTGTGTGTGTGTCCTGATGATTCTTCACATCAATAACTGTGTAACAAGTTAACAACCCACAAATATGAATTTAAACTCACGACGTTTCGATCCGTCTTGGATCCTTATCAAGAAATACGACAAGATAAGAATCCACAAGATAAAATCGAAACGACATCAATGTCCCTCCAAATTAATTGAATGTGAGCGAATGGGCCGTTTATCAATAATTGCCAATTGTTAATTATCCTAAAACAGCTGACTAACAACTCTTACCCTCCCCCCCCCAACAGGGTTAAGAAAAACCCAATCACAAACTACTGAACGACCTAATTGTCAACGGAACAACATCTTAACAGCTTGCAGAGTCGTTAGTAGATGGCTATCAGGGGAAAAGGGGGGGAATCTAGAGATATATATATTACATATATATTACATATATACAAATATATGTATATATGTACCTATGCATATATCTGTTTTTTTCTCGCAACATTTCCCCTGCAGATGTGTAGTGTTTTCAGGCGGTGGAAGGTGTGTACACCCAGGAACAGTGATCAGTGAGCCAGCAGCTCGTGTAGTACAACTTCTGTTCGTGCTTAGCGTACCTAAAGTGTACATGTGCTAAAGCTGTCTGGTGTGTACGTCGTCCACCAGTGTACACCATCCATCAGTGTACAAATCCACCAGTGTACAAATCCACCAGTGTACAAATCCACCAGGATACACCATCCACCAGTGTACAAATCCACCAGGATACACCATCCACCAGTGTACAAATCCACCAGGATACACCATCCACCAGTGTACAAATCCACCAGGATACACCATCCACCAGTGTACAAATCCACCAGGATACACCATCCACCAGTGTACAAATCCACCAGGATACACCATCCATCAGTGTACAAATCCACCAGGATACACCATCCATCAGTGTACAAATCCACCAGGATACACCATCCACCAGTGTACAAATCCACCAGTGTACGCCATCCATCAGTGTACAAATCCACCAGAATACACCATCCACCAGTGTACAAATCCACCAGTGTACACCATCCACCAGTGTACAAATCCACCAGGATACACCATCCACCAGTGTACAAATCCACCAGGATACACCATCCATCAGAGTACAAATCCACCAGTGTACACCATCCACCAGGATACACCATCCACCAGTGTACAAATCCACCAATGTACATTCACAATTCCTGAGGCTTTTTCGGATTATTTTGACCAATTTTGAGCATTTTTAATCTGAAATAGGGTGCTGAATTGGGGCAAATGTCATCTCCAAGAAGGTGATTTCATGGGTTTGGATTCCCATTCCCCGTGACAGGAAGCCTAGTTGGTTTATTGAAGTTCACCCTAGGCTTATGATTGACCTCCTCCATGTACACCTGCCTATAATGTACATGTGTCAAAAGTGTACATTTGAGCACCGCTGTACATTTACCACCAGTGTACTGAGTATATATTTGTTATTAGTGTACACTCGCTCTGTACACCTGAAAGTGTACATTTGTCGCTGGTGTACTCACCTAATTGTACTCACCTAATTGTGCTTGGGAGGGTTGAGCTTTGGCTCTTTGGTCCCGCCTCTCAACTGTCAATCAACTGGTGTACAGGTTCCTGAGCCTACTGGGCTCTATCATATCTACATTTGAAACTGTGTATGGAGTCAGCCTCCATCACATCACTGCCTAATGCATTCCATTTATTAACTACTCTGACACTGTACATGTACAAGTGCTGTACGTGTACTAGAGAGGTCGAGGGGGTTAAGAAACCATGTTAGGAGCACAAGATATCAAGATGCTCGCGATCATCAACCTATGTACTCTCCTGGCCGTTACTATGGCAACAGTGAGTATTATGTTCAACACTGTGTGTGTGTGTGTGTGTGTGTGTGTGTGTGTGTGTGTGTGTGTGTGTGTGTGTGTGTGTGTGTGTGCGCGCGCGCGTGTGTGTGTGTGTGTGTGTGTCTTCTTGAGGTTAGGTTGGGTTATCTTGAGATGATTTCGGGGCTTTTAGTGTCCCCGCGGCCCGGTCCTCGACCAGGCCTCCACCCCCAGGAAGCAGCCCGTGACAGCTGACTAACACCCAGGTACCTATTTTACTGCTAGGTAACCAAGGCATAGGGTGAAAGAAACTCTGCCCAATGTTTCTCGCCGGCGCCTGGGATCGAACCCAGGACCACAGGATCACAAGTCCAGTGTGCTGTCCCAATTACTGCATCACCTATCATCCATTTGAAATTATTGATCGTGTCATATCCATTTATAGTATGCATAGTATGTAGCATATATATAGCTAATATATTGAATATGTAATATAGCATAGTATGTGGTGGTAATGAGAGACCACCAGGTAAGGAGCAGCAGTTACCTCATTTCCCTATAATAATGCCCTATCATTTCTTAACAGTCCTCACACGTAAACAACACTCCCAAACAACATTCAGCGTGGACGGTAGAGTGACTGTCAGGGTAATTGAGTGAGCTGAGTGACAGGTAGAATGATGTGTGATGGACAGATCCATTCTTCCATTGCAGACAATGATTCACATTAACGTGGGTGAAGATATTCTTTCTTTATTGTTGAATGGGAGAGCAATGCAAGGCTGTAATAATAATAATAATAATACAAATAATAATAAACAGAGAAATGACATGGGTTCGAACCCTAATCACGACTCCAGTTGGATTTATTCAATAATAATAAAACTAACAATAATACTTATTTTACCAAATAGTCATAAGAACATGAATATATAGCTACAGTGATTATATATAAAATAGTTACTAAAATTATTTCCGGCATAATTAAAAAAAAAATTAAATTAGTAAAAATAAAAAAAAAATTGAGGAAATATTGCAAATATTGAAGGGAATGACCTTTGACCCCACAGTGTTGCAATTTAAGGTTGATATCGTTATCTGCACCAAAGGTGGTACTCACTGATATCAAAAGTTTCATGTATCAAGCATATTAATTTAAGATTCTTTTGTGTTTTTTTGGGTCTGAAATCATATAGACTAGCACATAATATATTACATTTAGCTAGATAGGAGTACAGCTTTTTTTTCAAATATTCTGGACATGATTGGGGCATGACTGATACTGGTCTAAAGTGAAGCTTGCGAGTGTAATGCCTCATGAGGAGTGAAGATCGTAGTGTGTGTTTAGTGAGGAATGAGAGGCTAAGATGACTATATATTACAATAGGAAGTGTTAGCAAGGGTTGTTGTGTTAGATTCAGTTACTGGGAACACAAAGGTGCAAGTAGCACAGGCTATGGTGAGCCCCATCGTACTCACCTGGCACAGGAGATGTTAGCAAGGGGATAATGGGACTATAATATAGCATAGTGTGTGGTGGTAATGAGAGACCACCAAGTAAGGAGCAGCAGTAACTAAGGGAAGTGTTTACTGGCAGACGGAGCCAGACAGGAAGAAGGGAAGTGTTTACTGGCAGACGGAGCCAGACAGGAAGAAGGGAAGTGTTTACTGGCAGACGGAGCCAGACAGGAAGAAGGGAAGTGTTTACTGGCAGACGGAGCCAGACAGGAAGAAGGGAAGTGTTTACTGGCAGACGGAGCCAGACAGGAAGACAGCTGAAGGCAGCTGCGTGTCTGCTGGAGGTCGGTGTCTGCCGGATGGCACTCCTGGCTGCCAACAACTGTATCATGTCAACTCAGGGTGCCACGCCGCTACAGTCTGCTGCATAGGTAAGTTCACCGTGATAATGTTACACACCTGAAGGTTACAGGTGTGTAACCGGTGGTGTGTTGATGTCTGCACCAACGGCAATTGTATTGGCATTGTAAGTGGTTATCGTAACCACCTACAATGATCTTGTTGTTACAAGACTGTTGCCCTGTCACAAGGCGTTATCTTAACAGCACCAACTATGCTGATAAGCCAAGACCTCACAATATTTACTGCTTCTTAATATCACCAAAATAAAATAAGGATTAACAATACAATAAGTGTGAGGAAGCAATTGACAATAGCCGTATGAGTCTCCCTGAGCCCAAACGTTGGCAAAATGTTGAAAAATTAACTTTCCAAAAATCATTTTAAACATTACAATAGGCCTTAGGCACGTTGTTACAAGACGCGTTACGCTGAATCACTCTTGAGCATCTTCGGAGGCAGAGAGTGTAAACAAACTGTCAGGGTAGACAG
Source organism: Procambarus clarkii (assembly GCF_040958095.1). Classification (NCBI taxonomy): domain Eukaryota; kingdom Metazoa; phylum Arthropoda; class Malacostraca; order Decapoda; family Cambaridae; genus Procambarus; species Procambarus clarkii. Next base: position 13,616,736 of record NC_091239.1, on the reverse strand, counting down.
TGCTATACACTCCTTGTAGGATGAGGATAGGGTAAGTCCCTTACCTTGTCCAGAGAACAAGGTAATCTTCCCCTACACTCTCACTGAACCAATCACATCCGTCTATTACTTAACAAGGGAATTACACATTTCAGAGACGAGCAAGAAGCAAGCAAAGAGAGAAGTGGAAGCCTTCAAGTCATCTCAACTTCACAATAAGAAAAAGCAAGAAAATGCTTCACTTGTTTTAACAAAGACAATTAACTACTGGAGAAAACTCTTCAAGCAAGAGGACAACATTTCCCGCCAAAACAACTTGGAACAGATAAACAAAAGACAAACAAGAGATAAGAAGTCTCACGGAAGATTGGAACACGACACAAGAGATAAGAAGTCTCACGGAAGATTGGAACACGACACAAGAGATAAGAAGTCTCACGGAAGATTGGAACACGACACAAGAGATAAGAAGTCTCACGGAAGATTGGAACACGACACAAGAGATAAGAAGTCTCACGCAAGATTGGAACACGACACAAGAGATAAGAAGTCTCACGGAAGATTGGAACACGACACAAGAGATAAGAAGTCTCACGGAAGATTGGAACACGACACAAGAGATAAGAAGTCTCACGGAAGATTGGAACACGACACAAGAGATAAGAAGTCTCACGGAAGATTGGAACACGACACAAGAGATAAGAAGTCTCACGCAAGATACGACACAAAACAGCTGATGAAAGAGGAAAGGATCCAGATCCAACTGAAGAAACAAAACAGAGGAACAAGAAGAGAAACAAATAGTCAAGAAAATACTCTAAAGAAAACAGGAAGAGCTCCGAGACGAAGAAGAATTAGAGGAGTGAGAGAGAGAAACAAAGATGGCGGAACTCACCAGAGTAAAGATCAGAAGGTTATGAGAGGTCTTACGATGTCTAGAGGACACGGAGGTCTTACGATCTCTAGAGGACACGGAGGTCTTACGATCTCTAGAGGACACGGAGGTCTTACGATCTCTAGAGGATACGGAGGTCTTACGATCTCTAGAGGACACGGAGGTCTTAAGACCAACAGAGAACACGGAGGACTTAAGACCAACAGAGAACACGGAGGTCTTAAGACCAACAGAGAACACGGAGGACTTAAGACCAACAGAGAACACGGAGGACTTAAGATCAACAGAGAACACGGAGGACTTAACACCAACAGAGAACACGGAGGACTTAAGACCAACAGAGAACACGGAGGACTTAAGATCAACAGAGAACACGGAGGACTTAAGACCAACAGAGAACACGGAGGACTTAAGACCAGCAAAGAACACGGAGGACTTAAGACCAACAAAGAACACGGAGGACTTAAGACCAACAGAGAACACGGAGGACTTAAGACCAGCAAAGAACACGGAGGACTTAAGACCAACAAAGAACACGGAGGACTTAAGACCAACAGAGAACACGGAGGACTTAAGACCAACAGAGAACACGGAGGACTTAAGACCAACAGAGAACACGGAGGACTTAAGACCAACAGAGAACACGGAGGACTTAAGACCAACAGAGAACACGGAGGACTTAAGACCAACAGAGAACACGGAGGACTTAAGACCAACAGAGAACACGGAGGACTTAAGACCAACAGAGAACACGGAGGACTTAAGACCAACAGAGAACACGGAGGACTTAAGACCAACAGAGAACACGGAGGACTTAAGACCAACAGAGAACACGGAGGACTTAAGACCAACAAAGAACAAACAAACCAGAAACAAAAACAGCGAGACACAGACAAAAGAACAAAGATAAAAATAATCAACAAACAAGCAAAACAAGGAAACAAAAACAACCACAAGAACAACAGCGAAAAGAAACAAATAATTAACAAACACAATAAAGTTGTGGCAAAAAAAAAACATAAAAATGGAAAAATGAAAAAACTTCAAAAGGACAAAAAAATAGAAAAAATAAACAAGAAAAAAATACAAAATAAAACAAAAAATAAAAGAAAGAAAATAAAAACAAATCGAAGACAAAAACATAATTACAAAAGTCAAATTTTAAGACAAAATGAGAACCAGAGAAAACGGAAACACGGCGACCAAAGAAAACGGAAACTGAGAAAAGAGGGAAAACGGAAGCACAGCAACCAAAGAAAACGGAAACTGAGAAAAGAAGGAAAACGGAAACACAGCAACCAAAGAAAACGAAAACTGAGAAAAGAAGGAAAACGGAAACACAGCAACCAAAGAAAACGGAAACTGAGAAAAGAAGGAAAACGGAAGCACAGAAACCAAAGAAAACGAAAACTGAGAAAAGAAGGAAAACGGAAACACAGCAACCAAAGAAAACGGAAACTGAGAAAAGAGGGAAAACGGAAACACAGCAACCAAAGAAAACGGAAACTGAGAAAAGAGGGAAAACGGAAGCACAGCAACCAAAGAAAACGGAAACTGAGAAAAGAGGGAAAACGGAAGCACAGCAACCAAAGAAAACAGAAGTACGGAAACCAAAGAAAATGGAAGGACAGAAACCAAAGAAAACGGAAGGACAGAAACCAAAGAAAACGGAAAGAGTGGCCCCACAGTCAAGAAAGTCTGAAGAAAGCGGGAAGCAGAGAAGACAACAGAGGGAATAAGACAGAGAATGAGAGGTTGTGCAGACACCTGTGGGGCTTGTGTCTGGGTCTGCGGGGTCTGTGTGTGGTCACAGCAGACCACTGTCACCTTAAGCCTAAAGTACTCACACACAAGACGTGTGCAGACAAGTCCTGCATCTGCTGTCCGCACAGTAAGTCCCCTCCGGTTTGTTCACCATAATGCTCACACACACTTTAGTGTTATTACTTCACTATAAACTCAAGGAAATGTCTTATATCAAATACTAAGAATAAGTCACAATAGCGGGGCCGAAACACCTGAGGCAAGACGTTTCGCTCCGTCTTGAATACCACTTGACAATGGTCCAAGATGGACCGAAACGTCGCCACCTTCGCTCATGTGAGAGGGGGGGGGGAGGGGGAGGGTGTTATACATTAGATAATACATTAATATACAAATAATGACCATTGAGATGTGTTTAACTTGACAACAGAGGGCCCAGAGGTGTCAAGTCCCTGGCCTACAGTTGACAGGTGTCCGTCAAGAGCCTCAGGGTGTAGAGGGAGGGTGTTATACATTAGATAATACATTAATATACAAATAATGACCATTGAGATGTGTTTAACTTGACAACAGAGGGCCCAGAGGTGTCAAGTCCCTGGCCTACAGTTGACAGGTGTCCGTCAAGAGCCTCAGGGTGTAGAGGGAGGGTGTTATACATTAGATAATACATTAATATACAAATAATGACCATTGAGATGTGTTTAACTTGACAACAGAGGGCCCAGAGGTGTCAAGTCCCTGGCCTACAGTTGACAGGTGTCCGTCAAGAGCCTCAGGGTGTAGAGGGAGGGTGTTATACATTAGATAATACATTAATATACAAATAATGACCATTGAGATGTGTTTAACTTGACAACAGAGGGCCCAGAGGTGTCAAGTCCCTGGCCTACAGTTGACAGGTGTCCGTCAAGAGCCTCAGGGTGTAAGAGACTCACTACACCTCCTCCAGCAGGGTGTAGAGAAGGCCAAGAGTGTCGGGAGTGTGGCGGGAAGTGTAAGACACAATGTGAGGAGAAGAAGGAGCAAGAAATAGGCCTTGACTGTGAAGGGAAGGGTTGCAAATGTTGCAAGAAGATCACACCAAGAGCTTGCAAGAGCACCAAGAGGTGTAAGAGAGAGGGAGGAAGGTGTACCAAGAAGAAGGAGTGTAAGACTGGGGTGTCTACACCTCGCGGCTGTAACAAGGGAACATGTGTCTGTTGTATCAGTAAGTGATCATCCATCTTCACATCTTGTTGTTGTTGTTGTTGTATTAGATGTATTTACTCAGTCTGTAATGTCCTTGTAGCTCGGGGCTGTAGTGAACCTGTAAGTAATCTTCAGAACTTCTTTATTATCTTTGTTATCTAATTGTTATATTACTGTATAAGTCTACATCTATAAATACATTACTGTATAAGTCTACATCTATAAATACATTACTGTATAAGTCTACATCTATAAATACATTACTGTATAAGTCTACATCTAAAGATACATTACTGTGTAAGTCTACATCTATAAATACATTACTGTATAAGTCTACATCTATAAATACATTACTGTATAAGTCTACATCTATAAATACATTACTGTATAAGTCTACATCTAAATATACATTACTGTATAAGTCTACATCTAAATATACATTACTGTATAAGTCTACATCTAAATATACATTACTGTATAAGTCTACATCTAAATATACATTACTGTATAAGTCTACATCTAAAGATACATTACTGTATAAGTCTACATCTAAAGATACATTACTGTATAAGTCTACATCTAAAGATACATTACTGTATAAGTCTACATCTAAAGATACATTACTGTATAAGTCTACATCTAAAGATACATTACTGTATAAGTCTACATCTAAAGATACATTACTGTATAAGTCTACATCTAAAGATACATTACTGTATAAGTCTACATCTAAAATTACATTACAGTTTTTATTAGTATTAATGGTTAATGGACCTGTAATAATGAAGAAACCTTAACACCTTGCATTATACAGTTGGATTAATGTATTAATCTTGGGAGAGTGTGTGCAGCAGTGCACATTATACAGTTGTATTAATGTATTAATCTTGAGTGTGTGCAGCAGAATGCATTATACAGCTGTATTAATGTATTAATCTTGAAGGTGTGCATGTAGCAGAGTGCATTTTATTTAATATATATATATATATATATATATATATATATATATATATATATATATATATATATATATATATATATATATATATATATATATATATATATATATATATATATACATATAATATATGTGTGTTTGTCTCAGTCCCTCCTCCGAATAGACAGTACGTTTTAATACTAAATGTAATAAGTACAATACTGACTACCGGCTTAGTACATAAATACACTTAATCGGCAGCATCGCACCAAAATATTGTGAATATTAGAGTTTACCTGAAAAGCTGAATAGAAAACTTAACCTAACCTTCTTAGTGTAGGAGGACAAGCATTTTATTGCTTCTTAATTACAATTAGTACTTAACCTATAGCTATATTGATATTACAGTTTTATAAAACTAATAAAACAAAACTAAAATCTTTCAATAAATTTTAAAGTAACTCAGGATAGTTTCAAATTTTGCATAAAATTCTCTATTGTTTAATAAAACTGAAAAAAAATCTTTATATTTAAAACTTGTGTTCATCGAGTTGCTTTATGGGCTATTCATGCCCGTACCACCTCTTGGGTAGTTTAATCTTTATCAATCATCGAGTTGAACATGAAAACTTTATCCTAAAATTTTGAGTCTTAACAGAAAATGAGAAGAATATACGGTGAGGCAAATGTAACGGCACAATTAAGTGTATTTATGTACTATGTAGACAGTCAGGAATGTACTTATTATATTTAGTATTAAAACGTACTGTCTAATCGTTGGTTTGACTTGACGACAGTGGGCCCAGTAAGATACTCAGATACAATACTAAGAAGGTTAGGTTAGGTTGTGGTTTTCTATGGTTGAGTTAATTTACATTTTATTTAAATATTTTAGTTTTGTTTAATTATTTTGTATAAAACTGTAATATCAATATAGATATAGGTTCAGTACTAATTGTAATATCTTAACATACTAAGAAGGTTAGGTTAGGTTGTGGTTTTCTATTCAGCTTTTCAAGATAAACTCAAATATTCACAATAAATTAGTATGTCACATATGCACTTATTCATAAGTAAGATATTGACTATAAGCAAGTGCGAGAACGGGTTGGCCCAGAGCGGGCAAGTCCCTGGCCTACAGTTGACAGGTGTCCGTCAAGAGCCTCAGGGTGTAAGAGACTCACTACACCTCCTCCAGCAGGGTGTAGAGAAGGCGAAGAGTGTCGGGAGTGTGGCGGGAAGTGTAAGACACAATGTGAGGAGAAGAAGGAGCAAGAAATAGGCCATGACTGTGAAGGGAAGGGTTGCAAATGTTGCAAGAAGATCACACCAAGAGCTTGCAAGAGCACCAAGAGGTGTAAGAGACAGGGAGGAAGGTGTACCAAGAAGAAGGAGTGTAAGACTGGGGTGTCTACACCTCGCGGCTGTAACAAGGGAACATGTGTCTGTTGCATCAGTAACAGTAAGTGATCATTATACGTTATATTAATATATATATATATATATATATATATATATATATATATATATATATATATATATATATATATATATATATTTTTTTTTTTTTGGTAGCAGTCTTTCTTGTAAACATATGATGTTGAATATGACCGAAAAAGTAAGATTAATAATTCTAACACGAATTTTTTCAATCTTTCTTATGTTTTTCTTCACTGTCGATGGTAATGAAAATATTAATTCTCCAAAATTCAATTTTTTATTAATGGTCTGATGCTTAGAAGCGTTTCGTAAGGGCTTTTTACATTCTCAAAGACTTCTTTACACTTAACACTATACTTATGAACTACATTTATGATACACTTGATGCACTGTGTATGAAACATTTGACATAACCCTCGCTTTTTATTGGTTTGGGTGAGGTGGGTATTGGGGGAAGTGGGTACATGAAAATGGAAGTAAATGCAGAGGGCCTATTGGCCCATACGATGCATTGAAGTGGGTAGAATATAGTTGTGCATTAATTGGCTGTTGATTGCTGGTGTTGACTTCTTGATGTGTAGTGCCTCGCAGATGTCGAGCCGCCTGCTATCGCTGTATCTATCGATGATTTCTGTGTTGTTTGTTAAGATTTCTCTGGTGATGGTCTGGTTGTGAGAGGAGATTATATGTTCCTTGATGGAGCCCTGTTGCTTTTGCATTGTTAGTCGCCTGGAAAGAGACGTTGTTGTCTTGCCTATATACTGAGTTCTTTGGGGCTTACAGTCCCCAAGTGGGCATTTGAAGGCATAGACGACGTTGGTCTCCTTCAAAGCTTTCTGCTTGGTGTCTGGGGAGATTTTCATGAGTAGATTTGCCGTTTTTTTGGTTTTATAATAAATTATGGTATTTTCTGATTTTTGTCTGTAGGGATAACGTTCCTACCAACATGCCGTCGAAAAGAAAGTTCCTGTAAAATAGTCTAATAGGGGGTATAGGTGTTGTGTTGGTTGTCTCTTCAGAGGTTGCATGGCGTTTCACCTTTCTTTTTAAGATGTCTTCAACGAAACCATTGGAGAAGCCGTTGTTGACTAGGACCTGCCTTACCCTACAGAGTTCTTCGTCGACTTGCTTCCATCCTGAGCTGTGGCTGAGAGCACAGTCGACATAAGCATTGACAACACTCCTCTTGTACCTGTCTGGGTAGCCACTATTAGCATTGAGGCACATTACTATGTTTGTTTCCTTAGTGTAGACTGCAGTATTGAATCCTCAGCTCCTTTCCGTGACTGTTACATCTAGAAAGGGCAGTTTCCCATTATTCTGGCCCCTTATCTCCCTCGTCTTATCACAATCAATAGAGTCGTTGTCTCTTCAATTTCCAGTGAGGTTTGGTCAACATTTTTCAGTCAGGTTATTGGCTGAAATTGGTTATCATTTCAGTTATCATGTTATTGGTTATCATCTGAACATGGGATGGTTTAGAATATAGTAAAGACCCTCCCAGCCATGGTAGTGAGAGAAGGAGTTGATCTATGAGGTAATATGGAGGCAGTTAGATGGGATCGAACTTGCGTGACTTTTTAAGATTGGATTTCAATATAGTCTGAAAAATAGTGCGATATTCTTCAATAATTTTGTTAAAATATATATTTTTTTGCAGCTAAACCGTCAGGTACATCTACCCCTGCTTCATCTACAACTGTGGCTACAGGTACATCTACCCCTGCTTCATCTACAACTGTGGCTACAGGGACATCTACCCCTGCTTCATCTACAACTGTGGCTACAGGGACATCTACCCCTGCTTCATCTACAACTGTGGCTACAGGTACATCTACCCCTGCTTCATCTACAACTGTGGCTACAGGTACATCTACCCCTGCTTCATCTACAACTGTGGCTACAGGGACATCTACCCCTGCTTCATCTACAACTGTGGCTACAGGTACATCTACCCCTGCTTCATCTACAACTGTGGCTACAGGTACATCTACCCCTGCTTCATCTACAACTGTGTCAACGGGGACATCTACTGTAGCCTCGGCTACAGTTCTATCTACGACTACAGAAGTGACTCCGTTTGCGTCATTAGCTACAACAACCACTACCAACATCACAACAAACATTACTACAACCTCTACAACCATTGTAGCATCCTTAACAACCATTGTAACAAGTATACCACCATTGACCACCACAACAATTACATCACCTGCCACTACAACCACAACAACACCAACCACTACAACCACAACATCACCAACCACAACAACACCAACCACTACAACACCAACCACAACAACACCAACCACTACAACACCAACCACAACAACACCAACCACAACAACACCAACCACAACAACACCAACCACAACAACACCAACCACAACAACACCAACCACAACAACACCAACCACAACAACACCAACCACTACAACACCAACCACAACAACACCAACCACTACAACACCAACCACTACAACACCAACCACTACAACACCAACCACAACAACACCAACCACTACAACACCAACCACAACAACACCAACCACAACAACACCAACCACAACATCACCAACCACTACAACACCAACCACTACAACACCAACCACAACAACACCAACCACAACAACACCAACCACTACAACACCAACCACAACAACACCAACCACTACAACACCAACCACTACAACACCAACCACTACAACACCAACCACAACAACACCAACCACTACAACACCAACCACAACAACACCAACCACTACAACACCAACCACAACAACACCAACCACTACAACACCAACCACAACAACACCAACCACAACAACACCAACCACAACATCACCAACCACTACAACACCAACCACTACAACACCAACCACTACAACACCAACCACTACAACACCAACCACAACAACACCAACCACTACAACACCAACCACAACATCACCAACCACAACACCAACCACAACAACACCAACCACAACAACACCAACCACAACAACACCAACCACTACAACACCAACCACAACAACACCAACCACAACACCAACCACAACAACACCAACCACAACATCACCAACCACTACAACACCAACCACAACAACACCAACCACAACAACACCAACCACAACAACACCAACCACAACAACACCAACCACAACAACACCAACCACTACAACACCAACCACAACAACACCAACCACTACAACACCAACCACTACAACACCAACCACAACAACACCAACCACAACATCACCAACCACAACACCAACCACAACAACACCAACCACAACAACACCAACCACTACAACACCAACCACAACAACACCAACCACAACACCAACCACAACAACACCAACCACAACATCACCAACCACTACAACACCAACCACAACAACACCAACCACAACAACACCAACCACAACAACACCAACCACAACAACACCAACCACAACAACACCAACGACAACAACACCAACCACAACAACACCAACCACAACAACACCAACCACTACAACACCAACCACAACAACACCAACCACAACACCAACCACAACAACACCAACCACAACATCACCAACCACTACAACACCAACCACAACAACACCAACCACTACAACACCAACCACAACAACACCAACCACAACAACACCAACCACAACAACACCAACCACAACATCACCAACCACAACAACACCAACCACTACAACACCAACCACAACAACACCAACCACAACAACACCAACCACTACAACACCAACCACAACAACACCAACCACAACAACACCAACCACAACAACACCAACCACAACAACACCAACCACTACAACACCAACCACAACAACACCAACCACAACAACACCAACCACAACAACACCAACCACTACAACACCAACCACAACAACACCAACCACAACAACACCAACCACTACAACACCAACCACAACAACACCAACCACAACAACACCAACCACTACAACACCAACCACAACATCACCAACCACTACAACACCAACCACTACAACACCAACCACAACAACACCAACCACAACATCACCAACCACTACAACACCAACCACTACAACACCAACCACTACAACACCAACCACAACAACACCAACCACAACAACACCAACCACAACAACACCAACCACTACAACACCAACCACAACAACACCAACCACAACAACACCAACCACAACAACACCAACCACAACAACACCAACCACAACTACACCAACCACAACATCACCAACCACTACAACACCAACCACAACAACACCAACCACAACAACACCAACCACAACAACACCAACCACAACAACACCAACCACAACAACACCAACCACAACAACACCAACCACAACATCACCAACCACTACAACACCAACCACAACAACACCAACCACAACAACACCAACCACAACAACACCAACCACTACAACACCAACCACAACAACACCAACCACAACAACACCAACCACAACAACACCAACCACAACAACACCAACCACAACAACACCAACCACAACATCACCAACCACTACAACACCAACCACAACAACACCAACCACAACAACACCAACCACTACAACACCAACCACAACAACACCAACCACAACAACACCAACCACTACAACACCAACCACAACAACACCAACCACAACAACACCAACCACAACAACACCAACCACAACAACACCAACCACAACATCACCAACCACTACAACACCAACCACAACAACACCAACCACAACAACACCAACCACAACAACACCAACCACAACAACACCAACCACAACATCACCAACCACTACAACACCAACCACTACAACACCAACCACAACATCATCAACCACTACAACACCAACCACTACAACACCAACCACTACAACACCAACCACTACAACACCAACCACAACAACACCAACCACAACAACACCAACCACTACAACACCAACCACAACAACACCAACCACAACAACACCAACCACAACAACACCAACCACTACAACACCAACCACTACAACACCAACCACTACAACACCAACCACAACAACACCAACCACAACAACACCAACCACAACAACACCAACCACTACAACACCAACCACAACAACACCAACCACAACAACACCAACCACAACAACACCAACCACTACAACACCAACCACAACAACACCAACCACTACAACACCAACCACTACAACACCAACCACTACAACACCAACCACAACACCAACTCCTACAACACCAACCACAACAACACCAACCACAACAACACCAACCACTACAACACCAACTCCTACAACACCAACCACAACATCACCAACCACTACAACACCAACCACAACAACACCAACCACAACAACACCAACCACAACAACACCAACCACAACATCAACAACCACAACAACACCAACCACTACAACACCAACCACAACAACACCAACCACTACAACACCAACCACAACAACACCAACCACAACAACACCAACCACTACAACACCAACCACAACAACACCAACCACTACAACACCAACCACAACAACACCAACCACTACAACACCAACCACAACAACACCAACCACAACAACACCAACCACAACAACACCAACCACTACAACACCAACCACTACAACACCAACCACAACACCAACCACTACAACACCAACCACAACAACACCAACCACAACAACACCAACCACAACAACACCAACCACAACAACACCAACCACTACAACACCAACCACAACAACACCAACCACAACAACACCAACCACTACAACACCAATCACAACAACACCAACCACAACACCAACCACTACAACACCAACCACAACAACACCAACCACAACAACACCAACCACAACAACACCAACCACAACAACACCAACCACTACAACACCAACCACAACAACACCAACCACAACACCAACCACAACAACACCAACCACAACAACACCAACCACAACATCAACAACCACTACAACACCAACCACAACAACACCAACCACAACAACACCAACCACAACATCAACAACCACAACAACACCAACCACTACAACACCAACCACAACAACACCAACCACTACAACACCAACCACAACAACACCAACCACTACAACACCAACCACTACAACACCAACCACTACAACACCAACCACTACAACACCAACCACAACATCACCAACCACTACAACACCAACCACTACAACACCAACTACTACAACACCAACCACAACAACACCAACCACAACAACACCAACCACAACATCATCAACCACTACAACACCAACTACTACAACACCAACCACAACAACACCAACCACAACAACACCAACCACAACATCATCAACCACAACAACACCAACCACTACAACACCAACCACAACATCATCAACCACAACAACACCAACCACAACAACACCAACCACTACAACACCAACCACTACAACACCAACTACGACAACACCAACCACAACATCATCAACCACAACAACACCAACAACACCAACAACAACATCACCAACCACAACATCACCAACCACTACAACCACTTTAACCGATATTACAACATCCGAAACAACCGCTATACCAACTGAACCACCCCCTACAACAACCACTACAACTACAGAACAACCCACTACAACAACCACTACAACTACAGAACAACCCACTACAACAACCACTACAACTACAGAACAACCCACTACAACTACAGAACAACCCACTCAACCTCCCCCTACAACAACCACTACAACTACAGAACAACCCACTACAACAACCACTACAACTACAGAACAACCCACTACAACAACCACTACAACTACAGAACAACCCACACAACCTCCCCCTACAACAACCACTACAATAACCACTACAACTACAGAACAACCCACTACAACTACAGAACAACCCACTCAACCTCCCCCTACAACAACCACTACAACTACAGAACAACCCACTACAACAACCACTACAACTACAGAACAACCCACACAACCACCCCCTACAACAACCACTACAACTACAGAACAACCCACTACAACAACCACTACAACTACAGAACAACCCACTCAACCTCCCCCTACAACAACCACTACAACAACCACTACAACTACAGAACAACCCACTACAACTACAGAACAACCCACTCAACCTCCCCCTACAACAACCACTACAACTACAGAACAACCCACTACAACAACCACTACAACTACAGAACAACCCACACAACCACCCCCTACAACAACCACTACAACTACAGAACAACCCACTACAGCAACCACTACAACTACAGAACAACCCACTCAACCTCCCCCTACAACAACCACTACAACAACCACTACAACTACAGAACAACCCACTACAACTACAGAACAACCCACTCAACCTCCCCCTACAACAACCACTACAACTACAGAACAACCCACTACAACAACCACTACAACTACAGAACAACCCACACAACCACCCCCTACAACAACCACTACAACTACAGAACAACCCACTCAACCTCCCCCTACAACAACCACTACAACTACAGAACAACCCACTACAACAACCACTACAACTACAGAACAACCCACTACAACAACCACTACAACAACCACTACAACTACAGAACAACACACTCAACCTCCCCCTACAACAACCACTACAACAACCACTACAACTACAGAACAACCCACACAACCACCCCCTACAACAACCATTACAACAACCACTACAACTACAGAACAACACACTCAACCTCCCCCTACAACAACCACTACAACAACCACTACAACTACAGAACAACCCACTACAACTACAGAACAACCCACTCAACCTCCCCCTACAACAACCACTACAACTACAGAACAACCCACTACAACTACAGAACAACCCACACAACCACCCCCTACAACAACCACTACAACTACAGAACAACCCACTACAACAACCACTACAACTACAGAACAACCCACTCAACCTCCCCCTACAACAACCACTACAACTACAGAACAACCCACTACAACTACAGAACAACCCACACAACCACCCCCTACAACAACCACTACAACTACAGAACAACCCACTACAACAACCACTACAACTACAGAACAACCCACTACAACAACCACTACAACTACAGAACAACCCACTCACCCTCCCCCTACAACAACCACTACAACTACAGAACAACCCACTACAACAACCACTACAACTACAGAACAACCCACACAACCACCCACTACAACAACCACTACAACTACAGAACAACCCACTACAACAACCACTACAACTACAGAACAACCCACTACAACAACCACTACAACATCAGAACAACCCACTTCAACAACCACTACAACCTCAGAACCCACTACAACAACAACCACTACAACATCAGAAATATCCACAACAACAACCACTACAACATCAGAAGTATCCACTACAACAACCACTACAACAACCACTACAACATCAGAAGTATCCACTACAACAACCACTACAACTTCAGAAGTATCCACTACAACAACCACTACAACTTCAGAAGTACCCACTTCAACAACCACTACAACCTCAGAACCCACTACAACAACAACCACTACAACATCAGAAGTATCCACTACAACAACCACTACAACATCATAAGTATCCACTCCCCCTCCCACTACAACACCTAACACAACCACAACCTAACAACCCCCGCTACCACCAATTACAACAAACAATTCCTCATATAAGAACGCAAAAATTTCTATAAGTGTGTTTTAGCGTGTACGAAATGGTCATTTGAGCTTCCACTAATGTACGCTTCTTTGATCTATTTCTCAAGTTCAATTTCAAGTATGTTTTCTGAGACAAGAAAATAGAGCTTATGTATCATTAACTGCGTACAGGTAACTACTTCAGCCAATTATGTTGTACGCCTCTCAAGTCTGAGCCTCGCTGTGTGTGTGTTAATAGTTAAAACCCATTAACTATTTTGTTAATGGGGTTTAATGGGTTTTAGAATTTAACTGAATTGTTTTTTTTGCATCTAAATTTGAAAACTTTGTATCAAAGTATTCATTCTCTGCATGGATATGTTAAGACTTTGCGACTAGATATTAAAACTTTGCATCGATATATGTTAAAACTTTGCATCAAAATATTAAAACTTTGCATCAAAATATTAAAACTTTGCATCAAAATATTAAAACTTGGCATCAAAATATTAAAACTTTACTTCAAAATATTAAAACTTTCAGTTGTATTTATTTGATTTCATTTGATTCCTTTTACTGAAATTGGTATTGTTAATAATTCTGATTCTAATAAATTATTGATCTGTTGTATAAGTTCACAACTCACTACAACAAACTGAACTACAGCACTGTATAATGTATACTCTCCCTGTATAATGACTGCTCTCACTGTATAATGACTGCTCTCACTGTATAATGACTGCTCTCCCTGTATAATGACTGCTCTCACTGTATAATGACTGCTCTCACTGTATAATGACTGCTCTCACTGTATAATGACTGCTCTCACTGTATAATGACTGCTCTCCCTGTATAATGACTGCTCTCACTGTATAATGACTGCTCTCACTGTATAATGACTGCTCTCACTGTATAATGACTGCTCTCACTGTATAATGACTGCTCTCACTGTATAATGACTGCTCTCACTGTATAATGACTGCTCTCACTGTATAATGACTGCTCTCACTGACGCCTAAATAAACTTTACAATAATCGACTAACTAGCAATTATCGAAGTTAAATACCTATAGGTCAATAATTGCACGATCATGATAATTATTCGCTTAAGTGCAACTATTTAATCAGTTCGTCTAAACCGTTTCCACTTTCCAATTAGAGCTAAACTACTAATTATAGGCGACCTTAATCACGGAGAAATAGATTGGGAAACTGGCAACATAAGAAGATAAGAACAAAGGCAACTGCAGAAGGCCTATTGGCCCATACGAGGCAGCTCCTATCTATAACCACTCAATCCCACTCATATCGGGGAAGAAACATGCCGAGCAAAATTAGTAGAAGCTTCGGAGAGAAATTTCTTAACACAGAATGTAAAATAAGACATAAGTGAAAGTTTGGGTAATATGCACAATAGTCTAATGGATCACATCACCGGGAATAATGAAGATATTGAAAACTTAAGACCATGTAATGCTATTAGGACCAATTGCCTAGGTCTTTGACTATACGGTTGAATTAAGAGAAAGGGATACAAGTTAAGGAGATAGAAAATGGTATAGAAAATGGAATAATGGGAGGGAGGACTAAGAGAAAATATAACAACACATGGTTTATCAGCCACTACCGAGAACAGACGACAGAGAACAACCGGTAAAGATACAACACAGTTATGAACATCAGTGAACACAGTTATGAACGCCAGTGAACAGTGAAGACAGGAAAATACTCAGTGAGCAGGCGATGAGTCACAATAACGGGGCTAAAGTATGGTGACCAGACCACACACACACACACACACATACCAGTTGATTGACAGTTGAGAGGCGGGACCAAAGAGCCACAGCTCAACCCCCGCAAGCACAACTAGGTGAGTACACACACACACACACACACATCTAGTCAAGGATAAGACTAAACTGGAAAAGGTTCAAAGGTTTGCCACCAGACTAGTACCCGAGCTGAGAGGTATGAGCTACGAGGAGAGACTACGGGAATTGAACCTCACTTCGCTGGAAGACAGAAGAGTTAGGGGGGTCATGATCACTACATTCAAGATTCTGAAGGGAATTGACAGGGTAGATAAAGACAGGCTATTTAACACAAGGGGCACACGCACTAGGGGACACAGGTGGAAACTGAGTGCCCAAATGAGCCACAGAGATATTAGAAAGAACTTTTTATTGTCAGAGTGGTTGACAAATGGAATGCACTAGGCAGTGATGTGGTGGAGGCTGACTCCATACACAGCTTCAAATGTAGATATGATAGAGCCCAATAGGCTCAGGAATCTGTACACCAGTTGATTGACGGTTGAGAGGCGGGACCAAAGAGCCAGAGCTCAACCCCCGCAAGCACAACTAGGTGAGTACAACTAGGTGAGTACACACACACAGGAGCCAGAGAATATACCCAATCCGTTACTAGCTTTTGATTCACCTATAACCATACACCTGTATACGCCATACACATGTATACACCATACACTAATACGCATATGTGACTACGGCGCTTCGTACCTGACACACAGCACTGATTGGGCACCGAACTCCTGTTTGTGACTGCAATATTGTGTCATATCTTCACAAAATGTGTCACCTGCTCCCGTTATGACACCTGACACGTTGTTGTTGTTAAAGATTGGCTACCTGGAAGAAAAAGTTCCAAGTAGCACGGGCTATGGTGAGCCCGTATTTTCCACCTGACACGCCGCCATATTGGGTGAAAAACTCGTGTTTTCACTCGCGTGAAAAACCTCGCTACCCCCCAACGAAACCGTTCGATCTTTCTAGAGTGAAAGATCGGGTAAAATATGTCGCATATTTAGTGCAAAGTGCAAAAACTTTGAGTAAAAGTAAAAATAATTTTTTAGATCAAAAAGGAAGTAGTGTAATAATGTTTTCTATACATCGGCCTTTGGTAGGTCACTTTTTGGACGTTTCTGTTCAGGCGGAAACATTGCATTTTTGACGGATTGTCAAATCCAGAGATCAGGGGCCAGATTCACGAAGCAGTTACGCAAGCACTTACGAACCTGGGGCCAGATTCACAAAGCAGTTACGCAAGCACTTACGAACCTGGGGCCAGATTCACGAAGCAGTTACGCAAGCACTTACGAACCTGTACATCTTTTCTCAATCTTTGGCGGCTTTGTTTACAATTATTAAACAGTTAATGAGCTCCGAAGCACCAGGAGGCTGTTTATAACAATAACAACAGTTGATTGGCAAGTTTTCATGCTTGTAAACTGTTTAATAAATGTAACCAAAGCCGTCAAAGATTGAAGAAAGATGTACACGTTCGTAAGTGCTTGCGTAGCTGCTTCGTGAATCTGGCCCCAGGTTCGTAAGTGCTTGCGTAACTGCTTCGTGAATCTGGCCCCCAGGACCTTAGCATTTAGTTAAATTTAAAAAATAGGCGCGTAATCGTCGACTGCACTCTAATCCAATTAGCTAATTTCGCAATGGAAATAATTTGGTAAGACATCAGTTTCTTTAAATGCAATTTGCTAATTGTTGTAGAGAATTATGCGTCAATTTCCACGGATAAAAATTGCAGAAAGCCTCATAATTGGTAATTTGCCAATTTTCAACTGGGAATGTATCTAGCAATATTATTGATTTTTGCGTTATAATATTCATATATGTATTAGCGTTAATTTCAAATATATTAAAGTCAATTACAACGACTATATATAGAAAGGACAATTATATAAAGGCGACAGGAGAATGAGAAGAGATTACTGAGTAGTTAACAGGGGCCAGATTCACGAAACACTTACGCAAGCACTTACGAACCTGGGGCCAGATCCACGAAGCAGTTACGCAAGCACTTACGAACCTGTACATCTTTCCTCAATCTTTGACGGCTTTGGTTACATTTATTAAACAGTTTACAAGCGTGAAAACTTGCCAATCAACTGTTGTTATTGTTATAAACAGCCTCCTGGTGCTTCGGAGCTCATTAACTGTTTAATAATTGTAAACAAAGCCGCCAAAGATTGAGAAAAGATGTACAGATTCGTAAGTGCTTTCGTGAATCTGGCCCCTAGGTTTATGAGAGGTGGGGGGGGGGGGTCCGTAATACCCCCCATTATATATACTAGTGTGCGAATAGTGGGATATTAAAAATAGAGAAAAAAATAAGAAAAAAAACATGCCAAGAGTTCTTGTAAGAAATCCGGATTACACAGATGACAACAGAGGACCAATTTAAGCTGTGTACTAATTACACAGTAATTAAGCTTACTGTAATTAATTACACAGTAATTAAGCTGTAAGTAGGCTTACACCCTACACGTGTTACACATGTGTATTTACCCGCGTAAGTGGACCACTTAAAGGCTTACACTTACAACTGCTATACTTTGTTATACCCCCTGTATTTGTGGACCACTTATCCGGTGTAATGCACTAAGCAATTCTGATGTGTAAATGGATTGTCGCAGCTGGGGCTTGGGAGAGAGACAGCTGGCTCACTCCTAACTTGCCCCAGGACAGCTGGCTCACTCCTAACTTAGCCCAGGACAGCTGGTTCACTCCTGTTACCTCAGGACAGCTGGCTCACTCCTAACTTAGCTCAGGACAGCTGGCTCACTCCTAACTTAGCTCAGGACAGCTGGCTCACTCCTAACTTAGCCCAGGACAGCTGGCTCACTCCTAACTTAGCCCAGGACAGCTGGTTCACTCCTGTTACCTCAGGACAGCTGGCTCACTCCTAACTTAGCCCAGGACAGCTGGTTCACTCCTAAGTTACCTCAGGACAGCTGGCTCACTCCTAACTTAGCCCAGGACAGCTGGCTCACTCCTAACTTAGCCCAGGACAGCTGGCTCACTCCTAACTTAGCCCAGGACAGCTGGCTAACTCCTAACTTAGCCCAGGACAGCTGGCTCACTCCTAACTTAGCCCAGGACAGCTGGCTCACTCCTAACTTAGCCCAGGACAGCTGGCTCACTCCTAACTTAGCCCAGGACAGCTGGCTCACTCCTAACTTAGCCCAGGACAGCTGGCTCACTCCTATACCTCAGGACAGCTGGTTCACTCCTAAGTTACCCCAGGACAGCTGGCTCACTCCTAACTTAGCCCAGGACAGCTGGTTCACTCCTAAGCTACCTCAGGACAGCTGGCTCCTATAGCATATATGAGGGGGTCATCCCCCCCTTTCTCCCTAAATCCATGCCTTATAAGATGTAATTCACAAGGGCTTCAGGGAAATTTTAACGTCTCAGCTACCCCTGGGAGAGTGAGGAAGAGTTTGGGAGAGAAAGTGAGGGAGAGTGGAGGAGAAACTGAGTGAAAGTGAAGGAGAAAGCGAGTGAGAAAGCAATATATATATATTTCAGTCTTCCCTGGAAACCATATTTTATTCATCCTTGTATATCAGAACTTTTCTAGTTCCCCTATTCTTCCTAGTTTTAATAATGACTTACAAAATAGTATCTTGAATGCGTAAACCCTCAATTAACCTATTTTTCGAACTATGAAACACCAGTAAAACCATCTCAAATTCTATTTAATTTATTCCGTGTACAACAGACCGCTTTTGTGCCACTAAATAAATGCTATAAAAACTTGGATTATTAGTATTATTAAAAAAGCGTTTTCGGCGGGGCAGGATGGGTCATCTTTAGAGAGCCTGACAGCTCAGTGGACAGCGCTTTGGATTCGTAGTCCTGAGGTTCTTGGTTCGATCCCCGGCGGAGGCGGAAGCAAATGGGCAGAGTTTGTTTCACTCTGATGGATCTGTTCATCTAGCGGTAAATAGGTACCTGGGAGTTAGACAGCTGCTACGGGCTGCTTCTTGGGGGTGTGTAGCAAAAAGGAGGCCTGGTCGAGGACCGGGCCGCGGGGACGCTAAGCCCCGAAATCATCTCAAGATAACCTAAAGGCCTATCAACCTCTGGAGGGTTATTAAGGCCTATCAATCTCTGGAGGGTTATTAAGACCTATCAACCTCTGAAGGGTTATTAAGACCTATCAACCTCTGAAGGGTTATTAAGACCTATCAACCTCTGGAGGGTTATTAAGACCTATCAACCTCTGAAGGGTTATTAAGACCTATCAACCTCTGGAGGGTTATTAAGACCTATCAACCTCTGGAGGGTTATTAAGACCTATCAACCTCTGGAGGGTTATTAAGACCTATCAACCTCTGAAGGGTCTCAAAGTCTGTTTCTGGCTTCTATGATTCTGTCTCTCTGTAAGTCAGTCTGTCTCTATCTTTGTCTGTATCTCTTTTATCTCCCTGTTTATCTCTGTGTCTCTGCCTATCTGTCTATCTTTCTCTATATCTCTATCCAAACCCTCTTATCAGTTAACCCAACCGATACACAACCCCAAATATCGCTCAAGACAAGAAAACTCATCCTTAAAATAAAAGAATTTTACACTTTAGACAAAAAAGGCATTCCATTACACGAAGCCAGAAAAATGGTGTTTTGCAACCGGCAAAGAGACAAATAACACAGAATTAACCAGAAAAAGGCGGGTTCAAGCCGGAGGAGAGGCAGCAATTTCCCTCCAAGACACGTACAATAAATGTCCCTACCTCCTTGAGTCTCTCTCCTTACCTGTGTTGGGTTTCGCGAGTCGTCTTCTGACACCAGATGTTGTTTACACTCGTATCTCTTTTGTTTTACACTCGTGTGATTCCTGGTTCGTGTTTACATCCTGGTTTTACATTCTTTACTCACCTAGTTGTGCTTGCGGGGGTTGAGCTCTGGCTCTTTGGTCCCGCCTCTCAACCGTCAATCAACTGGTGTACAGGTTCCTGAGCCTATCGGGCTCTATCATATCTACACTTGAAACTGTGTATGGAGTCAGCCTCCACCACATCACTGCCTAATGCATTCCATTTGTCAACTACTCTGACGCTAAAAGAAATCTTTCTAATATCTTACGGCTTCAAGTGTGACTGTTGCTTCTACAGTCAATGATGAATTTGATGATTGAAGTGTTTTAAACCATGTCGTGATGATTTACAATAGTGTTGTGGGTTAGTGATATAGGGGTTTCGATGCCTTCTTTCTGTAAATGAACTACGACGCGCCTATTCAGAGTGTTAGTAATATGCTTAAAATATTAAAAAGTCAGACCGAAACGTCGTCGTCTCTTCATTATCTCTTGTGTGGTTCTGTCTTCATATACTACATGCTTCAGGCTGTAGCCGGTGGCTGAGCGGACAGAACACTGGACGCGTGATCCTGTGGTCCAGGGTTCGATCCCAGGCGCCGGCGAGAAACAATGGGCAGAGTTTCTTTAACCCTGATGATACTCCTGTTACCTAGCAGTAAAATAGGTACCTGGGTGTTAGTCAGCTGTCACGGGCTGCTTCCTGGGGTGGAGGCCTGGTCGAGGACCGGGCCGCGGGGACACTAAGCCTCGAAATCATCTCAAGATAACCTCAAGAAGATAACGTAAATTGAATTCATACATGTATTTTGAGTCAACTGATGCTCTCCTGTATCCTGTATCATCATACCTGGTGCTCCTTCTGTATCATGTATCATCATACCTGGTGCTCTCCCTGTATCATGTATCATCATACCTGGTGCTCTCCCTGTATCATGTATCATCATACCTGGTGCTCTCCCTGTATCATGTATCATCATACCTGGTGCTCTCCCTGTATCATGTATCATCATACCTGGTGCTCTCCCTGTATCATATATCATCATACCTGGTGCTCCTCTGTATCATGTATCATCATACCTGGTGCTCTCCCTGTATCATGTATCATCATACCTAGTGCTCCTTCTGTATCATGTATCATCATACCTGGTGCTCTCCCTGTATCATGTATCATCATACCTGGTGCTCCTCTGTATCATGTATCATCATTCTTGATGCTCCTCTGTATCATGTATCATATATATAATGTACATATATGTATCATTATACATCATTATATATAAATTCAGTGACCCATCGAGGATTCGAACCTGGGCGGCGAAGGGTCACCCTACTGGCTATGTGGTATACTAATACCACTTAACCCATCAACCTCTGGCTGCCCAGGTTCGAATCCTGGAGGGGTCACAGACTTTATAATGACATACATGTCTGTGTGCTCAAAAAATGATGACATTGTTAAACAGACAAACTGATCAGGAATCTATATATGAGTTAAAATAAATTCACTTGAGTTGTGAGGTGATGCGAACCCTTGACCAAAGGATTGCTAATCGCATACTTTACCACCTGCACCATCGCTGGCGTGGTAATGTGTGGCACAGTGGTGGTGTATGCGATTTGGCAATGCTTTGGTGCCGGGTTCGAGCCCCCCTCACAGCCCAAGATGATGTTTTTAACTAATGTATTAGTGTGATTTCCTATGTACCATGTACGAGGTGTTTTCCACCAGCCGGCAGCAGCGATTAACCCCGCTGTGTGGCGTACGATTCACTTGACCAAACTCTAAAAGTAATCCCACTTCGTCCCAATTCATGCAAACTCTTGCTTTAACTGCTAAATTGGGCCTAGTTAATCAATACATAAAATATCAAACCAGTCTGTACACTACGTGAAAAATGCGACTGTCTTACCTACCCAGAAACGTACAAATCCGAACTACTCACGTTAGAGAGGCCGATGCATAGAAAACGGAAATATTATGGTGTATTAATGTATTAACGGTGTATTTTCAGACCTGTCGTCGACTTCGTAATAAATGCGATGTATTAGTTGAAAGAACGGATTGGTCTGAAAGCAGCTTTGGCTCTCGTGGACTGAATTATTGAGCAGGGTTATCTTGAGATGATTTCGGGGCTTAGCGTCCCCGCGGCCCGGTCCTCGACCAGGCCTCCACCCCCCAGGAAGCAGCCCGTAGCAGCTGTCTAACTCCCAGGTACCTATTTACTGCTAGGTGAACAAGGGGGCATCAGGGTGAAAGAAACTCTGCCCATTTGTTTCCGCCTGGGGGATCGAACTCGGAACCTTAGGACTACGAATCCCAAGCGTTGTCCACTCAGCCATTAGGCCCCTCAGGGTTCAGAAAGGGTATACTCCCGAGTAACATTTGTCAACTTTTCAAGATGACACATGGGTGGCAGGTGACTGTCATAGGCTGGTCTGGGTTAACAACATTGCCTCTAAGAAAAAGCGGCCGTGACAGGTACCCCCAATTGCGATTTTAATCAAATTTAAATCTGGGATTTATTTTCCGTAGAGTTTCAGCAGCTTTCCTCTTTTCATATTATATTTTCTGAGAAAAAGACACACGAAGATGAAGAGAGAGAGAGAGAGAGAGAGAGAGAGAGAGAGAGAGAGAGAGAGAGAGAGAGAGAGAGAGAGAGAGAGAGAGAGAGAGAGAGAGAGAGCATACCTGAAGACTATCTGCCCTTGAAATCTCTGGAGACTCTCATTGATCTCCTGCTGGCAGCATCCTTGGAGGCTGTATCATTGATCTCCTGTTGGTAGCATCCTTGGAGGCTGTATCACTGATCTCCTGTTGGTAGCATCCTTGGAGGCTGTATCACTGATCTCCTGTTGGTAGCATCCTTGGAGGCTGTATCATTGATCTCCTGTTGGCAGCATCCTTGGAGGCTGTATCATTGATCTCCTGCTGGCAGCATCCTTGGAGGCTGTATCATTGATCTCCTGTTGGCAGCATCCTTGGAGGCTGTATCATTGATCTCCGCTTCCCTCATCATCTCTGGAGATGAGAGAGAGAGAGAGAGAGAGAGAGAGAGAGAGAGAGAGAGAGAGAGAGAGAGAGAGAGAGAGAGAGAGAGAGAGAGAGAGAGAGAGATAAATAATTACAAAGACTGGTGAGACACAGAAAGAGCAGTAAGTGTAGGGATGTCTTAAAGTGGCACTCTGGCACTGTGCCACCGTCTTCATAAACAGCTTGGGCACTCTCCTTCACAAGGCAAAGTGACCCCCAAAGCCTAATCATCTTTCTTGCTCTTCTCTTTCATTTCCATTTTCTCCTCTTCAGTAATGACTCCCATTCTAGCACAGTGGTCTACGTTCTGGGCTCGAGACCACCAGGCAGGAAAGAAACAATTGGGCACGTTGACTTTCACCTGATGTTTCTGTTCACCCAGCAGTAAATGTGTACCTGGGAGTTAAGCGGCTGTTGTGGGTTGCATGCTGACTAAGGTCAGTAGTTGGCCTACGGGGGTTGGGTGACGAACCTTTGGCACACGTGCCAAAGGTGGCACGCCAATAAGTTTTGCTGGCACTCAGTGGCACCCATTGATTCCTTAAAGCCAACCTATAATAAATATATAAAGATTATCATTGATATGTGAAAAACTGGTTAACTTTATAACGCTACCTGAAAAAATTCGTCGGAGCCGTGCTGAGGGATCGAACTTATGCGATGGGGTGTTCACACTCACACGTAAAAAGGTTGCAATCCTTTGACCATGTCGTGGCGTAGTTGGCTAGGGCGTATGCGTAGAAACACCTGCCGAAAATATGATTATAGTGTTAACACCCGCTATAATCAATGTTCTCCTGGTGGTCCGGGTTCGAGTCATTTTAGGGGTGTGGAGTTTTCAGTTGCATATACCTGGGGACCATTGAAGCTTGTTCGCATTCGTGTTCCTCACGTGTTGCCGCAAAGAATGAGGTGATTTGATAAAATACCATGCCCAAGATTACCATCAGAGTGCCGGCGGGATGATGGGGAAATAGCCTCGGCTACCATCATCTTTTGTCCGGTCGTGATGGTCGAGTGGTTAAGGTGTCCTGTACACCAGTTGCAAATTGCTCCTGGCAGCATGGGTTCGAGTCACTTCTGGGGTGTGAGTTTTCAGTTATATATATATATATATATATATATATATATATATATATATATATATATATATATATATATATATATATATATATATATATATATATATATATATATTGTGACGGTAACGCGTTGGTGTTCGGCTGTTTAAGGCTAGGGGTATGGCCTCGTCACATAGTTATAAAAAAAATAGAAAAACTGGAACTTCGTCTGTGGTAAGGTAAGGAGAAGACACACAAAACACAAGTAAACTTTAACAATGAAATTTTAATTACGTTAAATAAATCAAAACATGAAAATATGGACAAACAAATATGTATAATAAAATCAATCAATCAAAATAATAAGAATACTTAAATGACACAATGAAAGTTACGTTAAGGCAAAATAAGAAGTGCAACACAAAAGTTAAGTGGGAGGTGCTGGAATATTGGCTTAAAGCCACCACCTCTCTCAGTACACGCTAACGTCTAGCTGGGAGGAGTGCTGGCTACGAAAGCACGGAACATTCTGAGGACTGATGTTGGGGCGACCCCAGACATCAGGTAGTATTGGGGGCGAGTGCAGGTGCAGCCAGACCGGCGACCAATCAGCGGAGCCGTAGCGATCAACGGGTAGTTTGGTGGTTGGAGTTCGAACAGGTGGCTGGTTGCATACGTTTCTGCTCACCCTGGCAAGCCTTGCTGGTGCTGGTGTTGTTGTCGTTGTTGGACATTTCTTCCATAGTCTTTTTATATAATTGTGAAGACGTAATTTTGGAGGGAAGAGCAGGCTCAATCTCTTGAAGGAGATTATCGTCACAATATATAATTACCTGCTTGTATTATTATCTTCCAAATAAACCCTATATAATATATAGGGTTTATTTGGAATATAATATATAATTTTATAAATATAATACATAATTACATGAGAATATAATATATAATTTTAATCAAAGGTTTATAAGAGGCTCTGAGAACATAATTACCATCCCCTCAACTTTTGTCATATGTGGCTCTTTATGCCCCAGATCTTGAAGTAATTAGTGTGGGGGGGGGGTGTCTTACCTCTGGCAGGTGGCCACTGTTCCCACACCAGCTGTCAGAAGCTGTTTGGCTTAGTGAAGAGATGTTTCTTGGTAACGTCTTCGGGCATATGTGGCTCTTTATGACCCAGATCTTGAAGTAATTAGTGTGGGGGGGGGGGTGTCTTACCTCTGGCAGGTGGCCACTGTTCCCACACCAGCTGTCAGAAGCTGTTTGGCTTAGTGAAGAGATGTTTCTTGGTAACGTCTTCGGGCATATGTGGCTCTTTATGACCCAGATCTTGAAGTAATTAGTGTGGGGGGGGGGTGTCTTACCTCTGGCAGGTGGCCACTGTTCCCACACCAGCTGTCAGAAGCTGTTTGGCTTAGTGAAGAGATGTTTCTTGGTAACGTCTTCGGGCATATGTGGCTCTTTATGCCCCAGATCTTGAAGTAATTAGTGTGGAGGGGGGGTGCCTTACCTCTGGCAGGTGGCCACTGTTCCCACACCAGCTGTCAGAAGCTGTTTGGCTTAGTGAAGAGATGTTTCTTGGTAACGTCTTCGGGCATATGTGGCTCTTTATACCCCAGATCTTGAAGTAATTAGTGTGGGGGGGGGGGGGGTGTCTTACCTCTGGCAGGTGGCCACTGTTCCCACACCAGCTGTCAGAAGCTGTTTGGCTTAGTGAAGAGATGTTTCTTGGTAACGTCTTCGGGCATATGTGGCTCTTTATGCCCCAGATCTTGAAGTAATTAGTGTGGGGGGGGGGTGTCTTACCTCTGGCAGGTGGCCACTGTTCCCACACCAGCTGTCAGAAGCTGTTTGGCTTAGTGAAGAGATGTTTCTTGGTAACGTCTTCGGGCATATGTGGCCCTTTATGCCCCAGATCTTGAAGTAATTAGTGTGGGGGGGGGGTGTCTTACCTCTGGCAGGTGGCCACTGTTCCCACACCAGCTGTCAGAAGCTGTTTGGCTTAGTGAAGAGATGTTTCTTGGTAACGTCTTCGGGCATATGTGGCTCTTTATGCCCCAGATCTTGAAGTAATTAGTGTGGGGGGGGGGGGGGGTGTCTTACCTCTGGCAGGTGGCCACTGTTCCCACACCAGCTGTCAGAAGCTGTTTGGCTTAGTGAAGAGATGTTTCTTGGTAACGTCTTCGGGCATATGTGGCTCTTTATGCCCCAGATCTTGAAGTAATTAGTGTGGGGGGGGGTGCCTTACCTCTGGCAGGTGGCCACTGTTCCCACACCAGCTGTCAGAAGCTGTTTGGCTTAGTGAAGAGATGTTTCTTGGTAACGTCTTCGGGCATATGTGGCTCTTTATGCCCCAGATCTTGAAGTAATTAGTGTGGGGGGGGGGGGTGTCTTACCTCTGGCAGGTGGCCACTGTTCCCACACCAGCTGTCAGAAGCTGTTTGGCTTAGTGAAGAGATGTTTCTTGGTAACGTCTTCGGGCATATGTGGCTCTTTATGCCCCAGATCTTGAAGTAATTAGTGTGGGGGGGGGTGTCTTACCTCTGGCAGGTGGCCACTGTTCCCACACCAGCTGTCAGAAGCTGTTTGGCTTAGTGAAGAGATGTTTCTTGGTAACGTCTTCGGGCATATGTGGCTCTTTATGCCCCAGATCTTGAAGTAATTAGTGTGGGGGGGGGGTGTCTTACCTCTGGCAGGTGGCCACTGTTCCTACACCAGCTGTCAGAAGCTGTTTGGCTTAGTGAAGAGATGTTTCTTGGTAACGTCTTCGGGTAATATGTTTATGGAGACTTAATACTGTTTTTTTTGTTAATTATCTTGAGAGATAATTGTTCTTTGCGGTTGTGTAATGTGGTGGATTGTGGTTGTTTGTTGTGGTATAGAGTATAACAAGGCAATACAAACCACAAACAACGGCTTGAAAAGTGGGTTCCACGAGGCAGAGCTCAATCCTGCAAGCCATATAGCCTATTACAAACTAAGCAAAACACCACCCCACAAACAAAGCCAACATCTCACCCCACACAAACAAAGCAAGACCAACACACAAACACACAGGCCTGCAAGCAAGCAAGTACCCAGAGCCCAAACGCTTCTACATGTAAATCTAAACACCCCTCCCCTCCCCCCCAGCCACCCAGGTTATTATTTCTCCAGATTTTGGCGATTATACATTCAAAATGATCTTGTTTAATGATGACCAGACCACACACTAGAAATTGAAGAGACGACGACGTTTCGGTCCGTCCTGGACCATTCTCAAGTCGATTGTCTTGAGAATGGTCCAGGACGGACCGAAACGTCGTCGTCTCTTCAATTTCTAGTGTGTGGTCTGGTCATCATACTTCAGCCACGTTATTGTGACTTATCGCCTGCTTATCTTGTTTACATAATTTGCATATCTTAAGAAAGCAGCCTAGTTTAGCTACACTTCTGCTTTGTTTTTGCCTCGTATCATTATTTGATCTAACAGGAAGCTACTTGGATTGGTCGTTAGTGCGACGAACTTGCTTTCTTGCATGGTCGGGGTTCGATCCCCCGATGGTGGAAGTGGTTGGGCACTTCCACTCCGTCACATCTCAGCGCCATGTTCAAGTGTTCTTAAGTAGGTGTTCTTAAGTAAGTGTTCTTAAGAACGTGTTCTTAAGCATGTGTTCTTAAGTAGATATTCTTAAGCATGTGTTCTTAAGTAGATATTCTTAAGCATGTGTTCTTAAGTAGATATTCTTAAGCATGTGTTCTTAAGTAGATATTCTTAAGCATGTGTTCTTAAGCAGATATTCTTAAGCATGTGTTCTTAAGCAGATATTCTTAAGCATGTGTTCTTAAGCAGATATTCTTAAGCATGTGTTCTTAAGCACGTGCTCTTAAGCATGTGTTCTTAAGCAGATATTCTTAAGCATGTGTTCTTAAGCACGTGCTCTTAAGCATGTGTTCTTAAGCAGATATTCTTAAGCATGTGTTCTTAAGCACGTGCTCTTAAGCATGTGTTCTTAAGCAGATATTCTTAAGCATGTGTTCTTAAGCATGTGTTCTTAAGCACGTGCTCTTAAGCATGTGTTCTTAAGCAGATATTCTTAAAACAGGTGTTCTTCCATACATGTGTTACTGAATATGATGCAAACACACACCTTTGATTCTAGCACTAATCTTGCATTTCTAAAGTCCTTAACTACACACACTTACAAACATCACTTACAAAGCACTTGAAAGAATTATAAGATTAAGCCTAGTTGCACACCTAGAAAGAATTAGATTTGTAAGTAGGGAACAACATGGATTTAGAGAATAGAAACCATGTCTGACGAACTTCCTGGGGCCAGATTCACGAAGCAGTTACGCAAGCACTTACGAACGTGTACATCTTTCCTCAATCTTTGACGGCTTTGGTTACATTTATTAAACAGTTTACAAGCATGAAAACTTGCCAATCAACTGTTGTTATTGTTATAAACAGCCTCCTGGTGCTTCGGAGCTCATTAACTGTTTAATAATTGTAAACAAAGCCGCCAAAGATTGAGAAAAGATGTACAGGTTCGTAAGTGTTTGCGTAACTTCTTCGTGAATCTGGCCCCTGGAGTTTTACGATAAGAAATCACAATTGCATGATGCATCAAATGAAGAAATGAAAGGTTTCAATTCTTTTGACCATGTCGTAGCTCAGTCGATTAAGGCAGCGTCTGGGATGCTCTCGGACGCAGGTTCGAATCCTCGTCACGGCCCTTGTGGATTTGTTGACGATAAGGTAACGAAAATAAGGCAAGACAGAGAAGGATGGGCAGATTGCATATTTCTTGACTGACAGAAAGCCTTTGATACAGTACCACACAGGAGGTTGCTATAGAAACTTGAGACAGGCGGGAGTAGACGGCAAGGCATTACCATGGGTAAGGAATTACCTGACAGACAGGTGTCAGAGAGTGACAGTGAGGGACGAGGAGTGGGACTGGCGGAGAGTAACAAGCGGGGTCCCTCAAGGGTCACTCCTGGCGCCCTTACTGTTCCTCATTTATGTAAACACCTTGACTGCAGGAGTTGAGTCTTGTATGTCAGTGTTCCAGATGATGCAACACTAATGAGGAAGGTTGAGACAGA